>NC_053500.1:141561450-141783950 GCF_905171775.1 Rana temporaria | reverse complement strand
GAGGCGATACCTCACATGTGTGGTTTGAACACCGCTTTCATATGCGGGCGCTGCTCATGTATGCGTTCACTTCTGCGCACGAGCTCGGTGGCACTGGGCGCGTTCTTGGCTCCTAATTTTTATGCTATTTCCGACGATCCACGAACGTACGCGCGGCCATCACATTCTCTTACGTTGTCTCTAGTCGGGTTTTTCCGGCGTATAGTTAAAGCTGGTGTTTTGCGGTGTATAGTTAGATTTGCCATGTTAAGTATGGCCGTCGTTCCCGCGTTTAAATTGAATTTTTTTTTTGCGTAAGTCGTCCGTGAATCGGGATGGACGTAAGTCACGTCTATGTTCAAAAAAATGACGTCCTAGCGACGTCATTTAGCGCAATGCACGGCTGGAAATTTCGGGACGACGCATGCGCAGTTCATTCGGCGCGGGGACGCGCTTCATTTAAATGAAACACGCCCCCTAATCGCCAATTTAAATTCCGCCGCCAGAGATACACTACGCCGCCGTAACTTACGGCGCAAACTCTTTGGGGATTCGAACCAGCAAAAAGTAAGTTACAGCGGCGTAGCGTATCTCACATACGCTGCGCCAATCTAATTCTATGTGAATCTACCCCCACATGTGTTTTAAGCTCTGTATTCGGCTGTTGGCCCGGAGTTCAGCTTTAAAATGAATCCAGCTCGCGAGACGAAAAAAGGGTTAACCGTAAAATGCCGCCAAACGTGTTTTTATAGAACGTAAACTCACCTAAAAGTCACGGCGGAGGGATTCACCGTCAGGCTCACGCAGAGTTCTGACCTTGTTAAGTTTCTCTACCACAAGGCAAATATCTATGAAGTGACAAACGCCATGGCGCCCCCCCCAGCGATAACGGTCAGCTATAAAGGAATATTTTACTGCGCTCTCTGGCAGGGAGCCGGTAAGGGAATCTCAGTAAAAGTCAGTGTCAGGATGAAAAATGAGGGGGGGGCACAAGGTCTCTGTACCCAGGACACCTACAAGACAGGAACACCAGGCCGGCAAGTCAAGCGTTTGACAAGCCGCTTTGCTCTCGCTGTTCGCTTCTCCTTAATGCCGTCTTGAGTGATGACCCCCGCTGCTTCCAAAACACGTCCTAATGCTTCTGAAGTGTCATTCTGCTTGTTTTTCTCCAAGAAGTCAATGTAATGCGCAATATGTGAGGGGAAAAAAATCATACACCCGGCATTCCACATGGCAGGAAGTTCCAAAGACCATTAGCATTTTAGGTTATGTTTTCAGAGCCTTTAAATGATGAACTTCAACCGGAATGGAGGACGAATCTCAGAGGCTTCAGCTGGGAGACTTCAGTCGGTCGCGTCTGCATCACCTCTTCACCATCACCAGGGGATCCATTTTTCGGGATTCTTCTGTTATTGGTCTATGCTTTTTCGGGATTCTTCTGTTATTGGTCTATATTTTTCGGGATTCTTCTGTTATTGGTCTATATTTTTCGGGATTCTTCTGTTATTGGTCTGTGCTTTTTTTGGGATTCTTCTGTTATTGGTCTATGTTTTTTCGGGATTCTTCTGTTATTGGTCTATGCTTTTTTCGGGATTCTTCTGTTATTGGTCTATATTTTTTGGGGATTCTTCTGTTATTGGTCTCTATTTTCTGGGATTCTTCCGTTATTGGTCTATGCTTTTTTGGGATTCTTCCGTTATTGGTCTGTCTTTCTGGGATTCATCCGTTATTGGTCTATATTTTTTCGGGATTCTTCTGTTATTGGTCTATGTTTATTGGTCCTAAAAAACATAAACCAATAACAGAAGAATCCCGAATCTGTTATTGGTCTATGTTTTTTCGAGATTCTTCTGTTATTGGTCTATGTTTTTTCAGGATTCTTCTGTTATTGGTCTATGCTTTTTTGGGATTCTTCTGTTATTGGTCTATGCTTTTTTGGGATTCTTCTGTTATTGGTTTATGTTTTTTCGGGATTCTTCTGTTATTGGTCTGTTTTTTCGGGATTCTTCTGTTATTGGTCTATGTTTTTCTGGGATTCTTCTGTTATTGGTCTATGCTTTTTTGGGATTCTTCTGTTATTGGTTTATGTTTTTTCGGGATTCTTCTATTATTGGTCTATGTTTTTTCGGGATTCTTCTGTTATTGGTTTATGTTTTTTCGGGATTCTTCCGTTATTGGTCTATGTTTTTCTGGGATTCTTCTGTTATTGGTCTATGCTTTTTTGGGATTCTTCTGTTATTGGTTTATGTTTTTTTGGGATTCTTCTGTTATTGGTCTATGTTTTTTAGGGATTCTTCTGTTATTGGTCTATGTTTTTTCAGGATTCTTCTGTTATTGGTCAATGTTTTTTCGGGATTCTTCTGTTATTTGTCTATGCTTTTTTCGGGATTCTTCTGTTATTGGTCTATGCTTTTTTCGGGATTCTTCTGTTATTGGTCTATGTTTTTTCAGGATTCTTCTGTTATTGGTCTATGCTTTTTTCGGGATTCTTCTGTTATTGGTCTATGCTTTTTTCAGGATTCTTCTGTTATTGGTCTGTTTTTTTCGGGATTCTTCTGTTATTGGTTTATGTTTTTTCGGGATTCTTCTGTTATTGGTCTATGCTTTTTTCGGGATTCTTCTGTTATTGGTCTATGTTTTTTTCGGGATTCTTCTGTTATTGGTTTATGTTTTTTTCGGGATTCTTCTGTTATTGGTTTATGTTTTTTCAGGATTCTTCCGTTATTGGTCTATGTTTTTCTGGGGTTCTTCCGATATTGGTCTATGCTTTTTCGGGATTCTTCTGTTATTGGTCTATGTTTTTTCGGGATTCTTCTGTTATTGGTCTATGTTTTCCGGATTCTTCTGTTACTGGTCTATGTTTTCGGGATTCTTCCGTTATTGGTCTATGTTTTTTCAGGATTCTTCCGTTATTGGTAGGTATTTTTCTGGGATTCTTCTGTTATTGGTCTATATTTTTTCGGGATTCTTCTGTTATTGGTCTATGTTTTTCTGGGATTCTTCCGTTATTGGTCTATGTTTTTTCGGGATTCTTCTGTTATTGGTCTATGTTTTTCTGGGATTCTTCCGATATTGGTCTATGTTTTTTGGGGATTCTTCCGTTATTGGTCTGTCTTTCTGGGATTCTTCTGTTATTGGTCTATGTTTTTCTGGGATTCTTCTGTTATTGGTCTATGTCTTTCTGGGATTCTTCTGTTATTGGTCTATGTTTTTCTGGTATTCTTCCGATATTGGTCTATGTTTTTTCGGGATTCTTCCGTTATTGGTCTGTCTTTCTGGGATTCTTCTGTTATTGGTCTATGTTTTTTCGGGATTCTTCTGTTATTGGTCTATGTTTTCGGGATTCTTCTGTTATTGGTCTATGTTTTTTCTGGGATTCTTCCATTATTGGTTGATATTTTTCTGGGATTCTTCTGTTATTGGTCTATATTTTTTCGGGATTCTTCTGTTATTGGTCTATGTTTTTTCGGGATTCTTCTGTTATTGGTCTATGTCTTTTCGGGATTCTTCTGTTATTGGTCTATGTTTTTTCGGGATTCTTCTGTTATTGGTCTATGTTTTTTCGGGATTCTTCTGTTATTGGTCTGTCTTTCTGGGATTCTTCTGTTATTGGTTTATGTTTTTTCGGGATTCTTCTGTTATTGGTCTATGTCTTTTCGGGATTCTTCTGTTATTGGTCTATGTTTTTTCGGGATTCTTCTGTTATTGGTCTATGTTTTTCTGGGATTCTTCTGTTATTGGTCTATGCTTTTTTCGGGATTCTTCTGTTATTGGTCAGTTTTTTTCGGGATTCTTCTGTTATTGGTCTATGTTTTTTCGGGATTCTTCTGTTATTGGTCTATGTTTTTTCGGGATTCTTCTGTTATTGGTCTATGTTTTTTAGGGGTTCTTCTGTTATTGGTCAATGCTTTTTTCGGGATTCTTCTGTTATTGGTCTATGCTTTTTTCGGGATTCTTCTGTTATTGGTCTATGCTTTTTTCGTGATTCTTCTGTTATTGGTCTGTTTTTTTCGGGATTCTTCTGTTATTGGTTTATGTTTTTTCGGGATTCTTCTGTTAATGGTCTATGTTTTTTAGGGATTCTTCTGTTATTGGTCTATGTTTTTTCGGGATTCTTCGGTTATTGGTCTATGTTTTTCTGGTATTCTTCCGATATTGGTCTATGTTTTTTCGGGGATTCTTCCGTTATTGGTCTGTCCTTCTGGGATTCTTCTGTTATTGGTCTATGTTTTTTCGGGATTCTTCCGTTATTGGTCTGTCCTTCTGGGATTCTTCTGTTATTGGCTTATGTTTTTTCGGGATTCTTCTGTTATTGGTCTATGTTTTCGGGATTCTTCTGTTATTGGCTTATGTTTTTCTGGGATTCTTCTGTTATTGGTCTATGTCTTTCTGGGATTCTTCTGTTATTGGTCTATGTTTTTCTGGTATTCTTCCGATATTGGTCTATGTTTTTTCGGGATTCTTCCGTTATTGGTCTGTCTTTCTGGGATTCTTCTGTTATTGGTCTATGTTTTTTTGGGATTCTTCTGTTATTGGTCTATGTTTTCGGGATTCTTCTGTTATTGGTCTATGTTTTTCGGGGATTCTTCCGTTATTGGTCTATGTTTTTCTGGGATTCTTCTGTTATTGGTCTATGTTTTTCTGGGATTCTTCTGTTATTGGTTTATATTTTTTCGGGATTCTTCTGTTATTGGTCTATGTTTTTTCGGGATTCTTCTTCTGGCGCCATCTTGTGGTGGCCGTTGGTATGACAAGACAACCAGCAATGCTAATGGAGTTTCCCCAGTGTTATCACTGCCATCTCCTTCCCTCTAATTAGAACCCCCAAACATTATATATATTTTTTATTCTAACACCCTAGAGAATAAAATGATAAAAGAGAAGAAGTTGGGACTTTAAATGAGATGCGATTTAATGCAAACAGTAGTAAAGTAATAAATGCGTAGTAACCAAGAGAATAAAATGATGTTGGTCTATGATTTTGGGGGATTCTTCCCTTATTGGTCTATGTTTTTTCGGGATTCTTCTGTTATTGGTCTGTTTTTTCGGGATTCTTCTGTTATTGATCTATGTTTTTCGGACTCTTTTGTTATTGGTTTATATTTTTTCGGGATTCTTCTATTATTGGTCTATGTTTTTTCGGGATTCTTCTGTTATTGGTCTATGTTTTTTGGGGATTCTTCCGTTATTGGTCTATGTTTTTTCGGGATTCTTCTGTTATTGGTCTGTTTTTTCGGGATTCTTCTGTTATTGATCTATGTTTTTCTGGGATTCTTCTGTTATTGGTCTATGTTTTTCTGGGATTCTTCTGTTATTGATCTATGTTTTTCTGGGATTCTTCTGTTATTGGTCTATGTTTTTCTGAGATTCTTGCGGTATTGGTCTATGTTTTTCTGGGATTCTTCTGTTATTGGTCTATATTTTTCTGGGATTCTTCTGTTATTGGTCTATATTTTTTCAGGATTCTTCTGTTATTGGTTTATGTTTTTTCGGGATTCTTCTGTTATTGGTCTATATTTTTTCGGGATTCTTCTGTTATTGGTCTATGTTTTTTCGGGATTCTTCTGTTATTGGTCTGTTTTTCTGGGATTCTTCTGTTATTGGTCTATGTTTTTTCGGGATTCTTCTGTTATTGGTCTATGTTTTTTCGTGATTCTTCTGTTATTGGTCTATGTTTTTTCAGGATTCTTCTGTTATTGGTCTATGTTTTTCTGTGATTCTTCTGTTATTGGTCTATGCTTTTTTGGGATTCTTCTGTTATTGGTCTATGTTTTTTTCAGGATTCTTCTGTTATTGGTCTATGTTTTTCTGTGATTCTTCTGTTATTGGTCTATGCTTTTTTTGGGATTCTTCTGTTATTGGTCTATGTTTTTTCAGGATTCTTCTGTTATTGGTCTATGTTTTTTCAGGATTCTTCTGTTATTGGTCTATGCTTTTTTCGGGATTCTTCTGTTATTGGTCTATGCTTTTTTCGGGATTCTTCTGTTATTGGTCTATGTTTTTTCAGGATTCTTCTGTTATTGGTCTATGCTTTTTTCCGGATTCTTCTGTTATTGGTCTATGCTTTTTTCAGGATTCTTCTGTTATTGGTCTGTTTTTTTCGGGATTCTTCTGTTATTGGTTTATGTTTTTTCGGGATTCTTCTGTTATTGGTCTATGTTTTTTTCGGGATTCTTCTGTTATTGGTTTATGTTTTTTTCGGGATTCTTCTGTTATTGGTTTATGTTTTTTCAGGATTCTTCCGTTATTGGTCTATGTTTTTCTGGGGTTCTTCCGATATTGGTCTATGCTTTTTCGGGATTCTTCTGTTATTGGTCTATGTTTTTTCGGGATTCTTCTGTTATTGGTCTATGTTTTCCGGATTCTTCTGTTACTGGTCTATGTTTTCGGGATTCTTCCGTTATTGGTCTATGTTTTTTCAGGATTCTTCCGTTATTGGTAGGTATTTTTCTGGGATTCTTCTGTTATTGGTCTATATTTTTTCGGGATTCTTCTGTTATTGGTCTATGTTTTTCTGGGATTCTTCCGTTATTGGTCTATGTTTTTTCGGGATTCTTCTGTTATTGGTCTATGTTTTTCTGGGATTCTTCCGATATTGGTCTATGTTTTTTGGGGATTCTTCCGTTATTGGTCTGTCTTTCTGGGATTCTTCTGTTATTGGTCTATGTTTTTCTGGGATTCTTCTGTTATTGGTCTATGTCTTTCTGGGATTCTTCTGTTATTGGTCTATGTTTTTCTGGTATTCTTCCGATATTGGTCTATGTTTTTTCGGGATTCTTCCGTTATTGGTCTGTCTTTCTGGGATTCTTCTGTTATTGGTCTATGTTTTTTCGGGATTCTTCTGTTATTGGTCTATGTTTTCGGGATTCTTCTGTTATTGGTCTATGTTTTTTCTGGGATTCTTCCATTATTGGTTGATATTTTTCTGGGATTCTTCTGTTATTGGTCTATATTTTTTCGGGATTCTTCTGTTATTGGTCTATGTTTTTTCGGGATTCTTCTGTTATTGGTCTATGTCTTTTCGGGATTCTTCTGTTATTGGTCTATGTTTTTTCGGGATTCTTCTGTTATTGGTCTATGTTTTTTCGGGATTCTTCTGTTATTGGTCTGTCTTTCTGGGATTCTTCTGTTATTGGTTTATGTTTTTTCGGGATTCTTCTGTTATTGGTCTATGTCTTTTCGGGATTCTTCTGTTATTGGTCTATGTTTTTTCGGGATTCTTCTGTTATTGGTCTATGTTTTTCTGGGATTCTTCTGTTATTGGTCTATGCTTTTTTCGGGATTCTTCTGTTATTGGTCAGTTTTTTTCGGGATTCTTCTGTTATTGGTCTATGTTTTTTCGGGATTCTTCTGTTATTGGTCTATGTTTTTTCGGGATTCTTCTGTTATTGGTCTATGTTTTTTAGGGGTTCTTCTGTTATTGGTCAATGCTTTTTTCGGGATTCTTCTGTTATTGGTCTATGCTTTTTTCGGGATTCTTCTGTTATTGGTCTATGCTTTTTTCGTGATTCTTCTGTTATTGGTCTGTTTTTTTCGGGATTCTTCTGTTATTGGTTTATGTTTTTTCGGGATTCTTCTGTTAATGGTCTATGTTTTTTAGGGATTCTTCTGTTATTGGTCTATGTTTTTTCGGGATTCTTCGGTTATTGGTCTATGTTTTTCTGGTATTCTTCCGATATTGGTCTATGTTTTTTCGGGATTCTTCCGTTATTGGTCTGTCCTTCTGGGATTCTTCTGTTATTGGTCTATGTTTTTTCGGGATTCTTCCGTTATTGGTCTGTCCTTCTGGGATTCTTCTGTTATTGGCTTATGTTTTTTCGGGATTCTTCTGTTATTGGTCTATGTTTTCGGGATTCTTCTGTTATTGGCTTATGTTTTTCTGGGATTCTTCTGTTATTGGTCTATGTCTTTCTGGGATTCTTCTGTTATTGGTCTATGTTTTTCTGGTATTCTTCCGATATTGGTCTATGTTTTTTCGGGATTCTTCCGTTATTGGTCTGTCTTTCTGGGATTCTTCTGTTATTGGTCTATGTTTTTTTTGGGATTCTTCTGTTATTGGTCTATGTTTTCGGGATTCTTCTGTTATTGGTCTATGTTTTTCGGGGATTCTTCCGTTATTGGTCTATGTTTTTCTGGGATTCTTCTGTTATTGGTCTATGTTTTTCTGGGATTCTTCTGTTATTGGTTTATATTTTTTCGGGATTCTTCTGTTATTGGTCTATGTTTTTTCGGGATTCTTCTTCTGGCGCCATCTTGTGGTGGCCGTTGGTATGACAAGACAACCAGCAATGCTAATGGAGTTTCCCCAGTGTTATCACTGCCATCTCCTTCCCTCTAATTAGAACCCCCAAACATTATATATATTTTTTATTCTAACACCCTAGAGAATAAAATGATAAAAGAGAAGAAGTTGGGACTTTAAATGAGATGCGATTTAATGCAAACAGTAGTAAAGTAATAAATGCGTAGTAACCAAGAGAATAAAATGATGTTGGTCTATGATTTTGGGGGATTCTTCCCTTATTGGTCTATGTTTTTTCGGGATTCTTCTGTTATTGGTCTGTTTTTTCGGGATTCTTCTGTTATTGATCTATGTTTTTCGGACTCTTTTGTTATTGGTTTATATTTTTTCGGGATTCTTCTATTATTGGTCTATGTTTTTTCGGGATTCTTCTGTTATTGGTCTATGTTTTTTGGGGATTCTTCCGTTATTGGTCTATGTTTTTTCGGGATTCTTCTGTTATTGGTCTGTTTTTTCGGGATTCTTCTGTTATTGATCTATGTTTTTCTGGGATTCTTCTGTTATTGGTCTATGTTTTTCTGGGATTCTTCTGTTATTGATCTATGTTTTTCTGGGATTCTTCTGTTATTGGTCTATGTTTTTCTGAGATTCTTGCGGTATTGGTCTATGTTTTTCTGGGATTCTTCTGTTATTGGTCTATATTTTTCTGGGATTCTTCTGTTATTGGTCTATATTTTTTCAGGATTCTTCTGTTATTGGTTTATGTTTTTTCGGGATTCTTCTGTTATTGGTCTATATTTTTTCGGGATTCTTCTGTTATTGGTCTATGTTTTTTCGGGATTCTTCTGTTATTGGTCTGTTTTTCTGGGATTCTTCTGTTATTGGTCTATGTTTTTTCGGGATTCTTCTGTTATTGGTCTATGTTTTTTCGTGATTCTTCTGTTATTGGTCTATGTTTTTTCGGGATTCTTCTGTTATTGGTCTGTTTTTTCGGGATTCTTCTGTTATTGGTCTATGTTTTTCTGGGATTCTTCTGTTATTGGTTTATGTTTTTTCGGGATTCTTCTATTATTGGTCTATGTTTTTTCGGGATTCTTCTGTTATTGGTCTATGTTTTTCTGAGATTCTTGCGGTATTGGTCTATGTTTTTTCTGGGATTCTTCCATTATTGGTAGATATTTTTCTGGGATTCTTCTGTTATTGGTCTATATTTTTTCAGGATTCTTCTGTTATTGGTTTATGTTTTTTCGGGATTCTTCTGTTATTGGTCTATATTTTTTCGGGATTCTTCTGTTATTGGTCTATGTTTTTTCGGGATTCTTCTGTTATTGGTCTATGTTTTTCTGGGATTCTTCCGTTATTGGTCTATGTTTTTTCGGGATTCTTCTGTTATTGGTCTGTTTTTTCGGGATTCTTCTGTTATTGGTCTGTTTTTCTGGGATTCTTCTGTTATTGGTCTATGTTTTTTCGGGATTCTTCTGTTATTGGTCTATGTTTTTCTGGGATTCTTCCAATATTGGTCTATGTTTTTTCGGGATTCTTCCAATATTGGTCTATGTTTTTTCGGGATTCTTCTGTTATTGGTCTATGTTTTCGGGATTCTTCCGTTATTGGTCTATGTTTTTTCTGGGATTCTTCCGTTATTGGTAGATATTTTTCTGGGATTCTTCTGTTATTGGTCTATATTTTTTCGGGATTCTTCTGTTATTGGTTTATGTTTTTTTAGGGATTCTTCTGTTATTGGTTTATGTTTTTCTGGGATTCTTCCGATATTGGTCTATGTTTTTTCGGGATTCTTCTGTTATTGGTCTATGTTTTTCTGGTATTCTTCCAATATTGGTCTATGTTTTTTGGGGATTCTTCCGTTATTGGTCTGTCTTTCTGGGATTCTTCTGTTATTGGTCTATGTTTTTTCTGGGATTCTTCCGTTATTGGTCTGTCTTTCTGGGATTCTTCTGTTATTGGTCTATGTTTTTCTGGGATTCTTCTGTTATTGGTAGATATTTTTCTGGTATTCTTCCGATATTGGTCTATGTTTTTCTGAGATTCTTCCGTTATTGGTCTATGTTTTTTCTGGGATTCTTCCATTATTGGTAGGTATTTTTCTGGGATTCTTCTGTTATTGGTCTATATTTTTTCGGGATTCTTCTGTTATTGGTTTATGTTTTTTAGGGATTCTTCTGTTATTGGTCTATGTTTTTTGGGGATTGTTCTGTTATTGGTCTATGTTTTTCTGGTATTCTTCCAATATTGGTCTATGTTTTTTCTGGGATTCTTCCGTTATTGGTAGATATTTTTCTGGGATTCTTCTGTTATTGGTCTATATTTTTTCGGGATTCTTCTGTTATTGGCTTATGTTTTTTCGGGATTCTTCTGTTATTGGTCTATGTTTTCGGGATTCTTCTGTTATTGTTTTTTCGGGATTCTTCCGTTATTGGTCTATGCTGAAGGGGCCCCCCTGGAGCTAGGGGTGGGGTTGTGATTGTGACCCCTGCAACCCCTTATGCTACGCCTATGCCTGAGCCTCTTCTCAATCCAGTGATGTGCACAAGAGCCTTGGCTACCCCAGGTCTCTCTCTTCTCATTGGCTGAGACATAGCAACGGGAGCCATTGGATCCCACTGCTATCAATGACAGCCAGTGAGCCAATACGGAGAGAGCGGGGGGGCGGGGGTGGAGCAGAGACACAGGTCTCTGTGTCTTATGGATGTATAGAGTGGGGCTCCGGAGTGAGCACGCACCAGTGCCCCCATAGCACAAGCGGCTTGCTATTGGGGGGCACTGGCCAGGGAGGAGGAGACAGCCTTTACTGCTGCTGCCAGCTTTGATCTGCGGACAGAGGAATGGCAGCTGGCTCTAAATTCAGTTCTCCTAAGATCACAGTGAAATTAGTTTCAGAGTGGCCCACAGAGAATGGTGCTTTAACAGTCAGGGCCGTCTAAATAGCATCATGGGCCCCTGGGCAAAGTAATGCTCTGGGGCCCCTAAAATTATGACAGTGCAGGTAAACAGACATCAAGTAGGTAGGAGGCAGACTGCCTCCCCTGTGTATCTATCACTCTCAGTACCATCATGGGGGCCCCGAATTTCGGGGCAGCGTGGGCTCAAGGACCAGCTGCTTTGGGGAAAGTGCAGGAGCCCCCGGGCAGTGCCCAGGTGTGCCGTCTCATTAAGACAGCCCTGGAAACAGTACCTGATATCACTACAAAAAAAGAAGCTTGAATATGATTGGATGACAATACAAGTTCTTTCCTATTCTTTCCCCTTTTGTATTTCAGGCGCTCTCTCTCTCTCTCTCTCTCTCTCTCTCTCTCTCTCTCTCTCTCTTTTCCCTTCTCTTGCTACCTCTCAGCGAGAGCTTTGAAAGGTATCAGAGTCTGCGGCACATTTCCTGAGCGGTTCCATTCTTATTATTGCAGCGCTGTAATTGCTTCGTGCTAAGTGATGGCCTAAAAGGAACTGAAAGCTAAGAGCAACTGAGAAGCGGGAACAAAAGCCGGTGATACCCGCGAGCGCTAAGCCCCGTATAATCCTCACTTGGCCTGGCGGGATGTGAGCAAAAAAACGTGTAACCTGTTATCAATCAGGACGGGTCAGAGTAGCACTCAGCTACATGAGGACGGAGTCAGCGGAGATTAAAAAGACAAAACGGTAAGCGCTCAATTTATAGCCAACCCGCGAAAGGCGCTCCGTCGGAAAGGGCAAGCCTCTGCGAAATTCAACATTTTCTTCAATCTATAGCTAGTTCTTATATTTCAGTAAAAACAGAGGTTCTCGGTTTGCTTAGAAATATATGGAAATACTTTTTTATTATATGGTTCCCAATATATAATAAAATTATAATTTCTAATATAATTATAATACTATAATAAGTCCTAATACAGTATAATTTATTTGGAGTGCTCACCATTGTTTTAATTTATTTTCTAATTCCCTCTAGTGTTTTCTAGAATGGTTACTTTGTATCTCTTCTTACAAAGACTTTCCTGTGCTCTTCAGCTCCACCATGTGGTCATAATGCAGTATTTTACTTCCCTATGATAAAATAACTTTTAATGAGAAGAGAAAAAAGCCTAAAGAATGTTTGTTTTTGTCCATCTTTTTTTTTTTTTATTCTATATTTTATTGTTTTTTAATCGATTTTATACAAATAAACATACTTCAATTGCATACGTATCACATATTTAACATATCACAAATCGATTCTGCAATAGAAGGAATTTACAGAGCATTTCAGTTCCAAAATGTTTCCTTTTCTAGATATACTGGCCCAGATTCAAGTAGCAATTGCGCCTGTGTAACCATAGGTTACACAGCGCAATTGCTTACTTGCCCCGGCGTTACGAATGCTCCTGATTCAGGAACATCGTAACGCCGACTGCAGCCTAAAATCTGCGTGGCATAAGGCCACGCATATCTAGGCTGCATTCTTGCGATGACCGCTAGGGGGCGTTCCCATTGTGGTCAGCGTATAGTATGCAAATTGCATACTAACACCGATTCACAAAGTTGCGCGAGCCCTGCGTACGCAATTTACGTCGTTTCTGTACGGCGTGTTTAGCGTAAGGCTGCCCCTTCTAATAGCAGGGGCAGCCAATGCTAAAGTATACCTGTCGTTCCCGCGTCGCGACGTTCGAATTTTACGTAATTTGCGTAAGTGATTCGTGAATGGCGCTGGACGCCATTCACGTTCACTTTGAAGCAAATGACGTCCTTGCGACGTCATTTGCCGCAATGCATGTCGGGAAAGTTTCACGACGGAGCATGCGCTCTACGCTCGGCGCGGGAGCGCGCCTAATTTAAATGATTCCCGCCCCCTACGGGATCATTTACATTAGGCGCCCTTACGCAGGGCAAGTTTACACAGCGCACACGCAATTTACGGAGCTACTGCTCCGTGAATCGCGGGTAGCGCAGTAAATTTGCGGGGGCGCAGGGCAAAAACGCTGCCCTGCGCCTCCGTAAATAAGGGGCAAATCAACCTGAATCTGGGCCACTGACGGTAAAGATAATCTTCATCGTCCTTCCTATTTATCAAGCCGGCACAAAAAACAAAACACAAAAACAAACCAAAAACAAAAACAGAGAGAAAAACAAAATATATAAAAAAAATGTATGTATAGGGCCGGATTCAGATACAAGATACGCCGTCGTATCTCTGAGTGCGGGCCGTCGTATCTATGCGCCTGATTCAGAGAATCAGTTCCGCATAGATTTCTCTAAGATCCGACAGGTGTAAGGGCCAGATTCACGTAGAATCGCGGCGGCGTAACGTATCCTAGATACGTTACACCGCCGCAATTTTTCATCGCAAGTGCCTGATTCACCAAGCACTTGCGATGAAAACTACGCCGGCGGCCTCCGGCGCAAGGCGGGCCAATTTAAATAGGCGTGTGCCATTTAAATTAGGCGCGCTCCCGCGCCGGACCTACTGCGCATGCTCCGTTTCTTAACTCCCGCCGTGCTTTGCGCGCCGCGACGTCATTTTTTTGAACGGCGACGCGCGTAGCGTACTTCCGTATTCCCGGACGGCTTACGCAAACGACGTAAAATTTTGAATTTCGACGCGGGAACGACGGCCATACTTTAGACAGCAATACGCTTGCTGACTAAAGTTAGGGCACCAAAAAAAACGACTAACTTTGCGACGGGAAACTAGACTAGCGGCGACGTAGCGAACGCGAAAATCTGTCGTGGATCCGCCGTAACTCCTAATTTATATACCCGACGCTGGTTTACGACGCAAACTCCCCCCAGCGGCGGCCGCGGTACTGCATCCTAAGATCCGACAGTGTAAAACAATTACACCTGTCGGATCTTCTGGCTATCTATGCGTAACTGATTCTATGAATCAGCCGCATAGATAGAAACAGAGATACGACGGCGTATCAGGAGAAACGCCGTTGTATCTCATTTGTGAATCTGGCCCTAAGTCTCTTACACCGTCGTATCTTAGGCTGCATATTTACGCTGGCCGCTAGGTGGCGCTTCCGTATAGTTACGCGAGGAATATGCTAATTAGGTATTCACATGTGAGGTTTGAACGGCGCTTACATATGTGGGCAGGTCTTGCTGCCAGTGTGCCCATCAATTGCTGCTACTGTGCCCCATCAATTTCCGCTACTGTGCCCCATCAATTGCTGCTACTGTGCCCATCAATTGCTGCTACTGTGCCCATCAATTGCCGCTACTGTGCCCTATCAATTGCTGCCAGTGTGCCCAATCAATTGCTGCTACTGTGCCCCATAAAATGCTGCCAGTGTGCATCACCCGGGAGTCGGGACTTACCTGCAATGCATGAATCCATCTATGGTGAGAAAAGGTGACAGGAGAGAGGGGGCGGCGCTCCTGCGCCCTTTATGGACGCACCGCCACTGATAATGAACCAGACTGTCCCATTCATTCTGCACAGGAAAAGCAGCTTGCAATGGGGGCACCTGAGCAGGCTCGCTCCTGAGCCACGGCCCTGCGTGTCCATTAACACACAGCCTCGCCCCTCTCTCTCCTCATTGGCTTATTGGCTGTGATTGACAGTGGCTCCCCATCCAGTGAGGAGGGAGAGTCCCCGGAGAGCCGAGGCGCATGCACATTGTTGGATCGTGATGGGGGTGGGGTAAGTATTTGGGGGAGGGGGTCTGCTGCACAGAGAAGGTTTTTTTTTTTACCTTCCATGCACAGAAAAAAAACTTCAGCCTTTACAACCGCTACAAAACGTATAAAAAATAAATAAAATGCGTATTGTCTTTAATAGACGCCGTTCTTTTAGTGGCTGTGGTTTCAGGTAAGGCAGCCGAGTTTCGCACTTCTAATCTCTCATGGGAAGGTCGGAATGTATATTTTTAATTGCGGTCGTGGAAGAGGCATATTCCTGATGCCATGTGTCACCCTCTTGGAATGCTCACATGACGACACTCGGGTTTTTTTGGGCCTGCTATGTCACCCCCAGGAACAAGTGCCAATCCAGCTGGCGGGTTTGCCGTTGGCATTGTTGCCCGGTAGGAGGTCCTCGACCTACTTGAGCTTGGATGCCGAGCTTTTGTGAAGATGGAAATTTTGTGAGCGGAGTTTTTCTTTCATTGCCAAGTTGTGTTGTTGGCATTTTTTTTTTCTTTGCCAGCATCGGCGTATGAATTGGCAGACTCCTCCTGCACTGTCTGGAGGGCGCTGCTTAGAGAGTGTGTCATGCTTGATCTGGACCCAACATTCCTCATTAATTAACAGGTCAGTGTTCTCACTTGCCTGCTTGACATCGTCTTGGGTTCTAACCCTAAATCCTGAAATTCACATGAGGTGAGATTTAGACGTAAGAATTCGTTCAGAGCCAAATCCAAATTCCACTGCTATTTTGGAAAATTGGTCTTTCCAAATGTCTTCTGGGAGAAAAGGGACCAAAGGCAGCTGTAAAGGCTGTTCCTGCCTTATATCCAGGGGCGGACTGACCATTGGAACTTTCGGGCACTGCCCGAGGGCCCCATGCCACTAGGGGGCCCCATCAGGGTTGCCAGGCTCAGTAAGACCAGGGACAGTATGTAAAAATCTGTGGTTTTTTTTTTACATCTGTCCCTGATATGTCCGAAACCGACATGCTTCTGATGTGAAAATCCTGAGATTTTAGCTGCCCCGCCTCTGCAATGCCTCCTGGCGTGGTGACCATCTGTAAGCCCGGGGGCCCCATAATCTTCTATTGTCCGGGGGCCCCATGGGTTGTCAGTCAACCCCTGCTTATATCTGCTTCTGCCTGGGCACCCTTTTTGTAAGTGAGGGCCCCAGAACTGGATACGGTATTCTTTAGTTAGACCCAGTAGCGGCTGGTGCGCAAATTTATTTTTTTGGGGGGCGCAAACAAACTGAAAAAAACCCCCCCATCAAATGCAGCCTCTGTGCCCATCAAACGCAGCCACTGTGCCCATCAATTACCACCACTGTGCCATCAAACGCAGCCACTGTGCCCATCAATTGCCACCACTGTGCCCATCAAACGCAGCCACTGTGCCCATCAATTACCACCACTGTGACATCAAACGCAGCCACTGTGCCCATCAATTGCCACCACTGTGCCCATCAAACGCAGCCACTGTGCCTATCAATTGCCACCACTGTGCCATCAAACGCAGCCACTGTGCCCATCAAACGCAGCCACTGTGTCCATCAATTGCCACCAGTGTGCCATCAAACGCAGCCACTGTGCCCATCAATTGCCACCACTGTGCCATAAAACGCAGCCACTGTGCCCATCAAACGCAGCCACTGTGCCCATCAAATGCAGCCACTGTGCCCATCAAACACAGTCACTGTGCCCATCAAACGCAGCCACTGTGCCCATCAAACGCAGCCACTGTGCCATAAAACGCAGCCACTGTGCCCATCAAACGCAGCCACTGTGCCCATCAAATGCAGCCACTGTGCCCATCAAACACAGTCACTGTGCCCATCAAACGCAGCCACTGTGCCCATCAAACGCAGCCACTGTGCCATAAAACGCAGCCACTGTGCCCATCAAACGCAGCCACTGTGCCCATCAAACGCAGCCACTGTGCCCATCAATTGCCACCACTGTGCCCATCAAACACAGCCACTGTGCCCATCAAACGCAGCCACTGTGCCCATCAATTGCCGCCAGTTTGCCCCATCAAATGCTGCCAGTTTGACCCATAAAAGAGAAAGGACAGAGAGAGCAAAGGAAAGAGAGAGGAGAGTGTGAAGCACACAGCCGGAGAGCAAATAAACAAAAAATAAAAAGCTGCTGGTGTATATACAATGGCAAGTAAGAAAAGACGCGTTTCCCACACACTTCTTGTGCTTAATCATGATTAAGCACAAGAGGTACGTGTGAAACGCGTCTACGTGACCTCGTGTTGGTGTCTTTGGTGTTATCACTTTGAACAATAAAAGGCAATCGGAATTCCTGGATGTGCAGCCATTTCTTTTCTTACAAGTTTCCTATGGAGGCGGGCCGGGGCTGGCACTCCACGAGACATTCCACCTCAGGTTCTCACCTGGAGCAGCGGCTCTTTTTCTTTGTATATATACAGCGGCTATTTGGAGTTAGCTCACCTTTTCATTTCTAACCTACCAGCAGGTCTTTTTTTTTTTGCATGGGAGGAAACCAGAGCACCCTAGGCTTGTGCTACCTCCTAAGCCACTGTGGTGTTTCCATCAGTGGTGGTTCGTCCATAGAGGGAGCCGGAGCGCTGCCCCCTCTGGCTCTCGCCCGCCACTGAGTCTAATAACATACATTCATGCATTGCATGAATGTATGTTATTGTTGCCAGCTGCCGCTGGTCTATTCAGAGATGGCCGGAACTTGAGTGTCGACCACCTGAATAACGGCAGCTGGTTGGCTGTGCGGAAGTGCCTATCAGAGCCAGCGGCTCTTTCCGAGTACAGCCCTCGGCTCCCGGATGTCTTATCCTCGAAACGTACGGGAGGTGCGTTCCTTGGATAAGACTGACGGCCGTCTCAGCCAATCAGGTTCCCTGATTCTGGTTATCGGTAACCTGATTGGCTGAAGAGTCACCAAGGCGAGAGAAGACATCGAGGGACGTGGAAGGAGTAAGGTAAGTGCATTTTACAGGGCACAGCGGCGACAATGGGCACAGCGGCGACAATGGGCACAGAGGCGACAAAGGGCACAGTGGCATCAATGGGCACAGTGGTGACAAAGGGCACAGTGGCATGAATGGGCACAGTGGTGACAAAGGGCACAGTGGTGACAATGGGCACAGTGGCAACAATTAAAGGGCACAGAGACATGCACAGTGGCAACAATGGGCACAGTGGCAACAATTAAAGGGCACAGTGGTGACAATTGGCACAGTGGCGACAATTGGCACAGTGGCGACAATTGAGGGGCACAGTGGCTGCGTTTGATGGCATGGCACAGTGGTGACAATTGATGGCACAGTGGCTGCGTTTGATGGCATGGCACAGTGGCTGCGTTTGATGGCATGGCACAGTGACTGCGTTTGATGGCATGGCACAGTGGTGCGAATTGATGGCATAGTGACTGCATTTGATGGCATGGCACAGTGGTGATAGTTGATGGCACAGTGGCTGCGTTTGATGGCATGGCACAGTGGTGACAATTGATGGCACAGTGGCTGCGTTTGATGGCATAGCACAGTGGTGACAATTGATGGCACAGTGGCTGTGTTTGATGGCATGGCACAGTGGCTGCGCTTGATGGACTGGCACAGTAGCGACAATTGATGGCACAGTGACTGCGTTTGATGGCATGGCACAGTGGTGCGAATTGATGGCATAGTGACTGCATTTAATGTCGTGGCACAGTGGTGATAGTTGATGGCACAGCGGCTGCGTTTGATGGCATGGCACAGTGGTGACAATTGATGGCACAGTGGCTGCGTTTGATGGCATGGCACAGTGGTGACAATTGATGGCACAGTGGCTGCGTTTGATGGCATGGCACAGTGGCTGCGCTTGATGGCATGGCACAGTAGTGACAATTGATGGTACAGTGGCTGCGTTTGATGGGCACAGTGAGGCTGCAATTTTTTTCTTTTATTTTTTTTCGTTTGCGCCCCCCCAAAAATTTTGAGCACCAGCCGCCACTGGTCCCCATAATGGATGTAAAGTGGGTCGGTGCTGCACCGGGGGTCTGTATTTGAGTATACTAGATATGGGGGAACGGGGAACCCATACAGGGATTTTGGTATAAACCGACACCGGTACTTGAAGCACACAGCCGGATCTCCTCATTGTCTTTGGGATTGCTCCCGTACTATACATTCAGCTCGCCGTGCGTCTCCTTGGCACAGCTCGTCGGCGGATCTCATTTCTGGGAGGCCTGTGAAGCCGATCACCGTGAAGGAGCGCACACTTTGTGAATTGGTTTTTTAGGCTCAAGGCAGATCACTTTACCGGATATCCTGCACAGGCTAAGAGGACACCATACAATTGCTTTCATTCATGGAGAGCGAAAGCCGTGTGATCTCAGGTCTGCACCGTCACTAAAGGAGTCGCTACAGATGTCCTGGATCTACCTGTCTGCTGTGCTAAACAAGATGTTAGGACGGCTTCCAGTTGGCGCGACTCCAAGCTGTATCAGGGCTCATTACTAGCGAAATATGATAAGAGGGGAAGGAAGTGTTCACATCGGTTACGCAGACGATCCCACTTGAAACTTATCCTCTAAATGTCTGCTTAAAATGAACCTGAACTTAGAACACTGAAGACGTCATAGCGTTCCTGCTGCACCGCTCATCCTTTCCTTCCCTGCTCTGCAACTACGCCATTCGTGCCATAAACGTCCATGGGCTTGTAGGCGGGTGCAGGGGTTTCTTATGTCTGTAGGTGGCGCTGTAGCAGGGGTGGACTGACAACTCATGGGGCCCCCGGGCAATAGAAGATTATGGGGCCCCAGGCTTACAGATGGCCACCACGCCATAAGCAGTGCAGAGGCTGGGCAAGTAAAATCTCAGGATTTTAACATCAAAAGCATGCCGGTTTCAGACATATCAGGGACAGATGTAAAAAAAAAACACAGATTTTTACATACTGTCCCTGGTTTTATTGAGCCTGGCAACCCTGATGGGGCCCCCTAGTGGCATGGGGCGCTCGGGCAGTGCCCGAGAGCCCCAATGGTCAGTCCGCCCCTGCGCTGTAGTGATACTACAAGGGGAGGAGAGTTTGTTGAGGGAGGTTGTTCCCTTGGGCACTCTCAGGGAAGGTAGATGCAGCGGAACCTCGGATTGCGAGTAACGCGGTTTAACGAGCGTTTCGCAATACGAGCGCTGTGTTTAAAAAGAATCCTAACTCGGTTTGCGAGTGTTGTCTCGCAAAACGAGCAGGATTCAAGCCAAAGCAGTACCTTGTTTGGCCCGAGGTGGGTGGGGGGCGCTTGTATCCGCTCAGAAATGGTCGGAAAGACTTGGAAAAACTCAGTTTCCGAGCTTTTCCAACAGGGCCGATCCTAGGCAGGGTGCATTGCACCCAGGCGCCTGGAGAGGTGGGGGCGCCGAACATCTAACAGACTCTCTAACAGAAGCCCTCTCTGTGTCCATCACAGAGGCCCCCCTCCAGGTCCCAATAAAGTCCTCTGCTTCTCTGCCTGTATTTTGTTTATATTTAAGAGATCATGTAAGGATCCCGGGGTAATGAAGACTTTGTGGGGGAGAATCTCTGTGGTTGAGTCATTGCCATAGAAACATTTGTAAAGGGGAGGCGTTAGTAAAATCACGACGCCCATGTGGCGGCGGCAGAAATATTTCTGTGACCCTAGGATCAGCCCTGTTTTCCAAGGTTTTCCAAGGTCAGCTGAGCAGCCCTCTGGCCTTTCTGTGTGTTCCCGAGGCTCTCTGGCGCCCCCCCTCACCTCTGCCCACATGCGGTATTGCATGCCATTGAAGTCAATGCGAAACAAATTATCTTCCTTTCCATTGACTTTAATGGGGAAACTCATTGTGATATGCGAGTACTTTGGATTATTTGCGTTGTCCTGGAACGGATTATGCTCGTAGTCCGAGGTTCCACTGTATCTGATTTGATATCCTATTCCTGTGAAGTCCAAGCACCCATTTTAATGGGGAGCCTTTAAATAGGGGATCCCACGTCATGCAGTCACTCCTGTCAATAAGTAACGGGACAAGCAGCCTACTCGGCAGTGCTCCTCCCTCAACACACTGCCCGGGGCTGGTATCTGCTCAGCGCCCCCCCCCCCCCCCCCTGTCCCGGCTCTGCTCTTATGCCCCAAATACCGTAGGCTCCCCCCAAATTGCCATGTACACTATATTACAAAAAGTATTGGGACGTCGGCCTTTACACGCACATGAACTTTAATGGCATCCCAGTCTTAGTCCCGGAGGGTTCAATATTGAGTTGGCCCCGCCCTTTGCAGCTATAACAGCTTCACCTCTTCTGGGAAGGCCGTCCACAAGGTTTAGGAGGATGTCTATGGGAATGTTTGACCATTCTTCCAGAAGCGCATTTCTGAGGTCAGGCACTATTGTGGATGAGAAGGCCTGGCTCGCAGTCTCCGCTCTAATTCATCCCAAAGGTGTTCTATCTGATGGGTGACGAGTGTGCCGATCACCTGTGTGCTAGATCCGTGCATCTTTCTGCAGCCATTTTTCTTGCTTGAATTTTTTTCCCATTTTGGGGTTGTGAATGGAGCCCCATGTCTAAATTTTGCCCAAGGCCTTATAAAGCCTAGAGCTGCCTCTGCACACACACACACACACACCTCTTCCTGAGAGTTCAGGCTACGCTGCTATAACAACCGAAGAGTGGAAACTCTTCTAAAGGGCCATTTATGACCGATTCTCTTCATGGGCGTAAACTCAACATTACATTTGCAAATACACTTGCGGGATCCGTGTTGGTGCTCCAGTGGACCTGCCTTCCTTAACCACCCAGAGCTCCATCTGCAGCAGTCAGCCGTAGGGTCCACTACCTTAGCGGCGCACTCCTGACCCCAACGGTGTGCATCTGTTGCCTGGCCTCAGGTGACCTGACACTTTTCCTGTGGCCTGCCAGGTTGCGTGCTCGGATAAGGGTCTGGTATGGATTTTTGGTGGGACCCCCCACGCCATTTTTTACAAAACTTTGGCGCAATTTAACCACCCAGAGCTCCATCCGCAGCAGTCAGCCGTAGGGTCCACTACCTTAGCGGCGCACTCCTGACCCCAACGGTGTGCATCTGCCACCTGGCCTCAGGTGACCTGACACTTTTCCTGCGGCCTGCCAGGTTGCATGCTCAGATAAGGGTCTGGTATGGATTTTTGGGGGGACCCCCCCACGCCATTTTTTTTTATTTTGGCGCAATTTAACCACCCAGAGCTCCATCCGCAGCAGTCAGCCGTAGGGTCCACTACCTTAGCGGCGCACTCCTGACCCCAACGGTGTGCATCTGCCACCTGGCCTCAGGTGACCTGACACTTTTCCTGCGGCCTGCCAGGTTGCATGCTCAGATAAGGGTCTGGTATGGATTTTTGGGGGGACCCCCCACGCCATTTTTTTTATTTTGGCGCAATTTAACCACCCAGAGCTCCATCCGCAGCAGTCAGCCGTAGGGTCCACTACCTTAGCGGCGCACTCCTGATCCCAACGGTGTGCATCTGTCACCTGGCCTCTGGTGACCTGACACTTTTCCTGCGGCCTGCCAGGTTGCGTGCTCGGATAAGGGTCTGGTATGGGTTTTTGGGGGGACCCCCTACGCAATTTTTTTTTTAAATTTTGGTGCAGGGTTCCCCTTAAAATCCATACCAGGCAGATACTTTCCCTGTCTACCTCCTTTGCTGCACTCTGCATTCTGCAATGGTAAATGTGTATTTTTTAGCCCCTGCCGGCTGCTCTCAGGATTGCTATGAGTTTAAAAACCAGTGCGCCAGGCATTTTCTTTGTTTATTTTGTGCCATGTTGTATTGCAACATTGATTTGATTACTGTCCTCCGGGCTGCTGTGGCAACTGCATATTAACACATACCAAATCATTGTCACTAATTAAAACAAACACTGGATTCCTGAGGCTTTTATGGCCTTCATTAAAGTAAAAGAAGAGAGTGCGAAGGCACAAAATATAATCAGCAGAGCCTGGCCACCGGCCAAAGTACACTGTGTCAGTTTCAGGTGTTTGGGGCACGAAAGCACAACAAGACATTCCCATGATTACAAAAGATGCGGCCCTCCTTCAGGGTCACCAAGGGTCATCGTCAGCAAGAGCGTGAAGGATCCGGCTTTGCCCGTTCAAGAGAACCTGCCTAGGCCCGCTCTTCACACATTGCTCACGGGCCCCTGGGTAATGGAATGGAGACCACATGGAGACTTTCTGGGCTCCGCAGTTTAGCAAAGTCTGGAAAAGCCTAAAGGGGCTGTAAAGCTTTGTGTTTTTTCACCTTAATGCATCCTATGCATCCAACCGAGCCCTCGTTTTACTTACCTGAGACCCAAATCTCCTTGGGCGCGATCCCGCGTTGCTTTCACCGAGCTCTAGTCGGCTCTTCATTGGATGATTGATAGCAACGCAGCCATTGGCTCCCGCTGCTGTCAATCAAATCAATGATGCGGCACTCCGGAGGGGCGGGGCCGAGGGATACACTCGGCGGCTATGGATCTATTGTTGCTGGAGGTTCTATTGTTGTTGCTGGCTGCAAGGGATCTATTTTACTGCTTTTCTTGTTATTATTAACAAATTCCATACAAATGACTTGGCACCAAAAAAATTATACTTGGTTCTGTATTCTCTATAAAGGGCAGTACCGGAAGGTGGGCAGGGGGTGGAGCCAAGGGACGGTCCTTGGAGGTGGGTAGGGGGAGGAGAAATGGGGTGACTCAGGGGGGAGTTCCTGCACTTATACTCTGAGAAAAAAAGCCCTGTTTATAAGTAACATTTACCATATTTATCGGGGTATAGCACGCTCCCGCGTATAGCGCGCACCCCTAAAGTTGCCCCGAATTCCTGTGGAAAAAAGTTTTTTGTACTTACAGTTTTGGTGTCTTGCGCGGCGTTCATCTGCGGCCTCGTCGGGTCCGTCTGCGGCTTCGGGTGTCCCCTTCGTCGGGTCCGGCGTCCTTCTGCGGCGCCCTCGCGTCCTCCCCGCTCGTTTACCGCGCCGAGTTTGAATACTGCGCCGACATATACAGAGCGCAGTACACTCGTGTATCGTCGGGCAGGCTCGGCAACTCTCGCGCTGACGTCCTGTACGTCCAGGACGTCAGCGCGAGAGGACCCGAGACTGCCCGACAATACACGAGTGTACTGCGCTCGGTATATGTCGGCGCAGTATTCAAACTCTGCGCGGGAAAGCGGGTATCGGCGTATACCGCGCACCCACGATTTTGCCCTGATTTTCAGGGCAAAAAAGTTTGCGGTATACGCCGATAAATACGGTACCTTTTTCTAAATTTTGCATGCTTTTAAAAGGTGCCGCGGCTGAAAACAGGTTGAGAAGGGCCGGTGATCTGACGATATGGTTCCGGCTATCGAGATGGTTCCTGTAAGGACTGCGCAGGCACAATCCTTGCCGACGGAAATCTCCGAACCTCGGCCGGCATCCAGGGCGACGTGGAATTAGAGGAAAGTGGCCTCGCTCCGCTCGCTCGGCCTCCTGGCTCTTTTTTTAACATCCTCCAATCCACGGGGATGTTAAGGAATGAGCCTGGATGCCGGCCGAGGTTCGGAGATTTCCGTCGGCAAGGATTGCGCCTGCGCAGTCCTTACAGGAACCATCTCGATAGGGGAACCTTAACGACAAGTCACGGGCATGGACCCATCGTGTTGTTTATTCATAGAAGGATCTCGTCCATATTGTGTCATTCAATGTATCTGTTTATTGAAGTCTGATACAATGTTTCATACACTCAGTATTTGTTTATTGAAAATAAATTTCACCCTGAAAGCCACCAACAGAGGATTTGGAGAAGAGCGAGCCGAATCTCTTTATAAACACAGATTTCCCTGATAGAAATGTTTTTGTTTGCCTTTTACTAATAGACACGGGCAGGCCGGGAATTGTGAAAGCGGCGATGACAGCGTGCGAAGAATTCCGATTTGTCTTGTTGTTGAATGTTGACATCTATGAAAACATAATCAGTTGTGGCCGACCTGCCTTTTGCTTTTATAGTAAAGTGGAGCTGGATTCCTTAAAGTGCTTGTAAACCTAGTTCCACCACATGAATCTACAGGTAAGCCTATAATAAGGCATGTCCAAAGTCCGGCCCGCGGGCCAATTGCGGCCCACGTTCCGGTTTTGAACGGCTCGCCTGGTAATTTGGACATCTATATCTTTTGTGGCCCCCAACAATCTCCCAGCACCAGGGCAACAAAAGATATATACTGTATGCTGGCTGCCTTGGAGGGGACAGGGACGGGATGAGTGCCGCACATACAGGAGTATTTTCTGTTTACGGGCAGGCTCTGTAATAGGAAGTCCCGTCTTCTGTGCTGCCAATGGACAACTGTTCTGTCCATCAAAGGAGGCAGGACTTGTATTAAAAAAAGGCCGCCGTGTAAACAGGAGTTTCTCCTGTATGTAATCTTTTGGCGCTCGTCCCGCCCCCTCCATGTTCCCTCCAAAGCTGCAGATGGATAGGCATTAATCAGGCTGCACTGATGGCAATGGTGAGTCTGCATTCCAGGCAATGGTGGGTGCTGCGTTCCTGGCAATGGTGGGTGCTGCGTTCCAGGCAATGGTGGGTGCTGCGTTCATGGCCATGGGGAGTGCAGTGTTTCTGGCAATGGGGGTGCTGTGTTCCTGGCATTGGTGGGTGCTGCGTTCATGGCCATGGTGGGTGCTGAGTTCCTGGCTATGGTGGGTTCTGCATTCATGGCTATGGTGGGTGCTGCATTCATGGCCATGGGGGGTGCTGTGTTCATGGCCATGGGGGGTGCTGTGTATATGGCAATGGGGGTGCTCTGTTCCTGGCTATGGTGGGTGCTGCGGTTATGGCCATGGGGGGTGCAGTGTTTCTGCCAATGGGGGTGCTGTGTTCCTGGCTATGGTGGGTGCTGCGTTCATGGCCATGGTGGGTGCTGCGTTCCTGGCTATGGTGGGTTCTGCATTCATGGCTATGGTGGGTGCTGCATTCATGGCCATGGAGGGTGCTCTGTTTCTGGCAATGGGGGTGCTGTGTTCCTGGCTATGGTGGGTGCTGCGTTCATGGCCATGGGGGGTGCTGTGTTTCTGGCAATGGGGGTGCTCTGTTCCTGGCTATGGTGGGTGCTGCGTTCATGGCCATGGGGGGTGCTGTGTTTCTGGCAATGGGGGTGCTCTGTTCCTGGCTATGGTGGGTGCTGCGTTCATGGCCATGGGGGGTGCAGTGTTTCTGCCAATGGGGGTGCCGTGTTCCTGGCATTGGTGGGTGCTACGTTTATGGCCATGGTGGGTGCTGCGTTCCTGGCTATGGTGGGTTCTGCATTCATGGCTATGGTGGGTGCTGCATTCATGGCCATGGAGGGTGCTCTGTTTCTGGCAATGGGGGTGCTGTGTTCCTGGCTATGGTGGGTGCTGCGTTCATGGCCATGGGGGGTGCTGTGTTTCTGGCAATGGGGGTGCTCTGTTCCTGGCTATGGTGGGTGCTGCGTTCATGGCCATGGGGGGTGCTGTGTTTCTGGCAATGGGGGTGCTCTGTTCCTGGCTATGGTGGGTGCTGCGTTCATGGCCATGGGGGGTGCAGTGTTTCTGCCAATGGGGGTGCCGTGTTCCTGGCATTGGTGGGTGCTACGTTTATGGCCATGGTGGGTGCTGCGTTCCTGGCTATGGTGGGTTCTGCATTCATGGCTATGGTGGGTGCTTCATTCATGGCCATGGGGGGTGCTCTGTTTCTGGCAATGGGGGTGCTGTGTTCATGGCCATGGGGGTGCTGTGTTCCTGCTAATGGTAATTTATTCCGCATTGACTTCTATGGCATGCAATACTGCATGTGGTCAGAGGTGAGGGGAAGGGCGCCGGAGAGCCTCGGGAACACATGGAAAGGCCCAAGGACATCTTGGCTGACCTCGGAAAACCTTGGAAAAGCTTGGGAACAGAGTATTTCCGAGTCTTTCAGAGAATTTCCGAACAGCGCCGATCGGCTCCGCTCGGCTCCAGCGCCCCCCCCCCCTCCTCACGCCAAATGCAGTACTGCACACCGCTTTGGCTTGAATCCTGCTAGTTTTGCGAGACAATACTGGCAAACCGAGTCAGGATTTTTAGAAATACAGCGCTCGTATTGCTGAAACGCTCGTTAACCGCATTACTCGCAATCTGAGGTTCCCACTGTATAACGTTGTTTAATGGCTTTTATTATCATATGTGGCATCAGTGTCTTCTTATGGGGGAAATGATATTGGTTGGAATGATTAGGGGGTGTAAGAATGCCATAAGGTTGGATGACGCTCGCTCTATAATGCAACCAACCAAGCCTGAGATTATTATCAAGGATAAACCACCGGTGTGATCATACGCAATGTACGGCATGCCAAGGGGTCAGCAATGTGCTACACAATTGTCATGTGTCTGGGGAAATGTCTATTTATACATTACGATGGGAATTGTTACAAGTCAGACGGAAGGTGTGTCTCCTCCGCCCGGTAATCTGGTTCCCAGGTTTCATCTCCCAAGCGTTCGGCATCGCCAGGTGCGCTCAATACCTTAAGGCTTGTATTGTCTGGCTGTAATCACATCCTCTGTAGTAGTTCATTGATACTTTAGCTGAGAAACGTCGAGAAACGCCGGCACGGCCCTGAGATTCCAACATTCCCCCCCCCCCCCCCAATGCTAAGAAATAGACGAACATAGCATCAGGTTCTGCTGTGCTACATAAAGAACTCCTCCATCGATGGTCCACAATCACAATAAGCGTTTATTGATCGGTTTGCGCAAAAGTCATATCGTCTACAAAATAGGGTATAGATTTATGGTATTTTTATTATTATTATTTATTTTTTACTAGTAATGGCGGCGATCAGCGTTTTTTTATCGTGACTGCGACATTGTGGCGGACACATCGGACACTTTTGACTGCCTTTTTGGGACCATTGTCATTTTTACAGCGATCAGTGCTATAAAAATGCACTGATAACTGCAAAAATTACAGTGGCAGTGAAGAGGTTAGCCAGTAGGGGGCACTGAAGGGGTTAAAGGTGTTATAAAGGTAAAAAATGTTTTCCTAAATATCTTCCTTTCCCTTAGTGCAGTCCTCCTTCACTTACCTCATCCTTCCATTTTATTTTAAATGTCCTTATTTCTTCTGAGAAATCCTCACTTTCTGTTCTTCTGTCTGTAACTCCACACAGTAATGCAAGGCTTTCTCCCTGGTGTGGAGTGTCGTGCTCGCCCCCTCCCCTGGACTGCAGGAGAGTCAGGACGCTCTCTACGTTGCAGATAGAGAAATGAGCTGTGTGTTAGTGGGCGCCCTGACTCTCCGGTAGACCAAGGGAGGGGGTGAGCACGACACTCCACACCAGGTAGAAGGCCTCTCATTACTGTGTGGAGTTACAGACAGAAGAACAGGAAGTGAGGATTTCTCAGAAGAAATAAGGACATTTAAGGAAGGAGGCACATCCGCCTCATCAGTGCCCACCAGTACCCCCTGACAGTGCCCACAGTGCCCACCAGTGCAATAAAGTGCCACCTATCAATGCCCACGAGTGCCACCTATCACTGCCCACCAGTGGTGCCAATAAGTGCCACCTAGCAGTGCTGCCTATCAATCTCACCTACCAGTGCTGATCAGTGCCCATCACTGCCACCTATCAGTGCCCATCACTGCCAGCTATCAGTGCCAATTCTCAGTGCCCACCAGTGCCACCTATCAATGTCCTTTAGTTCCACCCATCAGTGCCACCTCTCAGTGTCACCTCTCAGTGCCCACCAGTGCCGCCTACCAGTGCACACCAGTGCCGCCTTATCGGTGCCCATCAGTGCAGCCTATCAGTGCCCACCAGTGCAATAAATTGCCACCTATCAATGCCCACGAGTGCCACCTATCAATGCCCACCAGTGGTGCCAATCAGTGCCTCATCAGTGCCACCTAGCAGTGCTGCCTATCAGTCTCACCTACCAGTGCTGATCAGTGCCCATCATTGCCACCCAACAGTGCCCATCACTGCCACCTATCAGTGCCCATCACTGCCAGCTATCAGTGCTACCCATCAGTGCCACCTCTCAGTGCCCACTAGTGCCGCCTACCAGTGCTCACCAGTGCCGCCTTATCGGTGCCCATCAGTGCAGCCTATCGGTGCCCATCAATGCAGCCCATCAGTGCCCGTCAGTGCAGCCTCATCAGCGTACATCAATGAAGGAGAAAAATTACCCGTTTGCAAAATTTTATAACAAAATCTAAAACGGTTTTGTATTTTTTTTTTTATTTGTATTTTTTTAACAAAAAATAAAAACCGCAAAGGTGATCAAAAGAAAAAGAAAGTTCTATTTATGGGGAAAAAAATGATAAAAATGTAATTTGGGTACAGCGTTGTATGACCGCGCAATTGTTAAAGGGTGTTTATTAGCCGAACAAGAGATACACATACAACCTACTCAAGTCTAACAACGAAAACCTAAAAATCTGAATATAAAACGCTGAAATGTGGGCTTTATTACCAAGGAAATGTTCAGTGAACCCCCACATTCCATGGCGGGCACAAAATGCCCTCTTTAGACCTGGTTGCCGGCGTGTCTCCTCGGTATTCCGGCAGGATGTGGTTGGGACCACACAGCACTGACACAGGAAATCCCCCACGCATCACTCGGGGGAAATCCAGAGAGTCTGAAGCACCTGCATGAGAAGAGGAACCTGAGGCCAAACACCCACTCACACCTTCCCATGTGTCTGCGCCCGCCGCTAGGGAGATCGCAGAGTCACAACCTGGATTCCTATGCATGATACAAACAGACGGAATTAACGAGACGCTCTCATACACGCCCTTCATTATCACCGCGAGTATTATTAGAATTTTATTTAAAGGAGCTGTAAAGCCAATGACTAAATATCTGGTGTACGCTTCGACATGTTCCTGTGATTTCACAGAGTTATTTTTGCTCTTTTTTGAGTCTGCGGCTTTTATTAAAATACTCCATGAAGGTCCTTCTTCAGACACCTCTTGTTATAAGGTGACCACCGTGTCCCAATTATGCTCCTGTGTTGTCACTCTGTCACATGGTACCAGTGGCGGCTGGTGCTCAATTTTTTTGGGGGGGCGCAAACGAAAAAGAAAAAAAATTGCAGCCCCACTGTGCCCATCAAATGCAGCCACTGTGCCATCAATTCGCACCACTGTGCCATGCCATCAAACGCAGCCACTGTGCCATCAATTGTCGCCACTGTGCCATGCCATCAAATGCAGTCACTGTGCCATGCCATCAAACGCAGCCACTGTGCCATCAATTCGCACAACTGTGCCATGCCATCAAATGCAGCCACTGTGCCATGCCATCAAACGCAGCCACTGTGCCATGCCATCAAATGCAGCCACTGTGCCATGCCATCAAACGCAGCCACTGTGCCATTCCATCAAACACAGCCACTGTGCCATGCCATCAAACACAGCCACTGTGCCATCTGTTACCACTGTGCCCATTGATGTCACTGTGCCCTTTAATTGTCGCCACTGTGCCAAATTGTCGCAACTGTGCCCATTAATGCCGCTGTGCCAATTGTCCCCACTGTGCCCATTGTCCCCAGTGTGCCCATTCATGCCACTGTGCCAATTGCCCCCATTGTCGCCAATGTGCCCATTGATGTCACTGTGCCCTTCGTCGCCGCTGTGCCCTGTAAAATGCCCCTCCCCCCGGCACTTACCTTTACTGGAGTCAGCCATCCACGTCCCCCTCCGTCAGCATACCAAGACATTTTGGACAATTTCATGTTCCCAACTTTGTGGGAGGAGTTTGGGGACGGCCCCATCCTGTTCCAACATGACTGCGCACCAGTGCACAAAGCAAGGTCCATAAAGACATGGATGAGCGAGTTCGGGGTGAAGGAACTTGACTGGCCTGCACAGAGTCCTGACCTCAACCTGATAGAACACGTTTGGGATGAATTAAGCCAGTCAAGTTCCTCCACCCCAAACTTGCTCATCCATGTCTTCATGGACCTTGCTTTATGCACTGGTGCGCAGTCATGTTGGAACAGGAAGGGGCCGCCCCCAAACTGTTCCCACAAAAATGGTCAAATATTCCCATAGACACCCTCCTAAACCTTGTGGACGGCCTTCCCAGAAGAGTTGAAGCTGTTATAGCTGCAAAGGGCGGGACCAACGCAATATTGAACCCTACGGACTAAGACTGGGATGCCATTAAAGTTCATGTGTGTAAAGGCAGGCGTCCCAATACTTCTGATAATATAGTATGTGTATATATATATATATATATATATATATACAGGGCTTTTTTTCAGGGGGAACACTGTTTCGGCACCTCCATTTCTGAATATATGTAATGGCAAGGAGTGCTGGGGTATATTGGAGGATCTATTGATGCTGGCTGCTGGGAGATCTATTGTTGCCTGAGGGGATCTCTTTTTACAGGGGGGGGGGTATTGCTACTGGGAGACAATCGTTGCTGGGAGACAACTGTTGAGGGAGGGATCTATTGTTGCTAGCTGTTCAGAGTCTATTGTTGCTGGGGGTGCTCCATTGTTGCTGGTTACAGGGGATCTGTTTTACTTCCTATCATTAACAAATTACTTAGCACCATGAATTGATACTTGGTTCTGTAACCATTGCTCAGAGGTGGGTAGGGGGTGGAACCAAAGAATGGTGCTCAGAGGTGGGTAATGTTTGGAACCATAGAATGGTGTTCGAAGGAGGGTAGGGGGTGGAACCAAGGAATGGTGCTCAGAGGTGGGTAGGGGGTGGAACCAACGAATGGTGCTCGATGGAGGGTAATGGGTGGAACCATGGAATGGTGCTCAGAGGTGGGTAGGGGGTGGAATCAAGCAATGGTGCTCAGAGGTGGGTAGGGGGTGAAACCAAGGAACGGTGCTCAGAGGTGGGTAATGGGTGGAACCAAGGAATGGTGCTCAGAGGTGGGTAGGGGGTGGAACCAACGAATGGTGCTCGATGGAGGGTAATGGGTGGAACCATGGAATGGTGCTCAGAGGTGGGTAGGGGGTGGAATCAAGCAATGGTGCTCAGAGGTGGGTAGGGGGTGGAACCAAAGAATAGTGCTCAGAGGTGGGTAATGGGTGGAACCATGGAATGGTGCTCAGAGGTGGGTAATGGGTGAAACCAAGGAATGGTTCTCAGAGGTGGGTAGGGGGTGGAACCAAGGAATGGTGCTCAGAGGTGGGTAGGGGGTGGAACCAAGGAACACTGCTCAGAGGTGGTTAGGGGGTGCAACCAAAGAACACTGCTCAGAGGTGGGTAGGGGGTGGAACCAAGGAACGGTGCTCAGAGGTGGGTTATGCGCAGAACCAAGGAATGGTGCTCAGAGGTGGGTAGGGGAGGACACAAGAGGTGACTTGGAAGAAAGGAGTTCCTGCACCTATTTTATTTAAAAAAAAAGCCCTGTATAGATATATATATACTGTACAGTATATATATACCAGTTTGCATGTACACATCATACATGTGAATACAGATAACATAAAACAGGATTTTGAGCTGCAGACACTTGAACTGGGAGCGTCAGGAGCATAAATTCTGAGCACAGAAATCCTAGCGGGTGATCGTGTTTCTTTCCGGCTCGTTTGCCGTGTTTCAGGATCGAGTGTTGAGAATTCCCTTTTCAATTGTTCCCAATGGAACTCGTATTATTCCTTGAACGGCCCATGCTGACCTTTTCTACCGCCATGTCCTCTTCTGTGATATACGTTGATAAACTGAGAAACATAATAACTATCATAACAAGAGACCATAAAATCGGAGAGACCACCGGAGCCTGGGCATTCCTCGCAACTTGTTTATTTTGCTCGGTATTAATCCCGACGTTGAAAGGGAAATTCTGGTCAAGGCCCAGCAGGCGAAACAAGCCGATGGCTTTGAAAGTTATTGAGCTTTAAACATGGACGCACACATGGGTCTACTGTGGCCCCGGCGAGGGACCTCCCTCTTAGAGGAACCTCGAGCCATTAGTCATTGTAGACCTTCCATTACTCGGCAAGACGTGGCTCCAGGTTGGAAGTCGGAGCCCCAGGATGTCCTCCCCATTTCCACGGGTAGTTCTAAAGCAAATACCGTGGGGTATTTACAATTCTAAATCATCTCAAGTCATCTAGTAAAATGTTTATTGCCAATAAAAGAATGTTTCGGGGTCATACACATAACTCAGTGGAAGGGCTCCTGGGTTTTATGCTGTGCTGCTGACTTAATTTGCTTAGTACAAAAGTGCTGAAATGTGTCATAAATCTCGGATTCTATGCTAAAAAATTCAAGGTTCGGCCTGATTTAGAAAACTGGAACAAAGAAAATCTAAACGTCTCAGAAAGCTTGGAGAATCGAACTGAACCTATGACAAAAAGAACAAATTGCAATTGTTACCTTCAGTGAAGATCCAACAACAAATCCATAGATCTGGGCAGCTGAAGTTACTTGCAAATCTTGACTTTCTTTGTAAAAGTCAAACTTGGCTCTGCCCCCCCTCAAGCCTCCAGGGTGTGTCTACTGATCCTTGAAAGTGGCAGTGTTAATTTTTGTCGACTAAAACATTTTTAGTCGAGTAACTTAAAGCGGAGGTCCACCCGAATACGGCAGCTGTTGACTTTTAAAAAAATGGACACTTACCTGTCCAGCGCGCCGGCGATGTCGGCAGCCGAGGCCGAGCAATCGCTCGTCTCTCAGCTGCCCCCGCCGCCATCCTCGGTGAGGGAATCAGGAAAAGAAGAGTTGCAGCTTCAGTGCCCGGTTCACTACTCCGCATTCACGAGTGGCGCGGCCCGTCCTCACTGGTCCCCGCTCTCTCCTGGGACCTGTGTGTTTCGGGGGGGGGGGGGGGGCAGGAAGTGGCGTGACTCCCACGGAAGTCTATGCCTGGAAGTGGGTGCAAATACCTTTTCCAAAAAGTTCTATTTTTGGGTGGAACTCCGCTTTAATACCATTTTAGTCGACTAAAATACGACAAAATCTAAAACAATTGAGATGACTAAAATACGACTAAAACTACAATGGCATTTTAGTCAAAAGACTTAAATGAGACTAAAACTAAAATGCCATTTTAGTCAAAAGACTAATAGGTAGATTCAGGTAGAGTTAGGCCGGCTTATCAGTAGATAAGTCGACCTAACTCAGAATCTACGCCGTCGTATGTTTAAGCGTATGCTCAAACAGAGATACCCTTAAACATATCTAAGATAGGACGGCTTGCGCCGTTCTATCTTAGATTGCAATATTTCGGATGCCCGCTAGGTGACGCTTCCATTGCGGTCGGTGTAGATTATGCAAATTAGGAGATACGCCGATTCACGAACGTACGCCCGGCCGATGCAGTATTTTTACGCCGCTTACGTAAGAGATAGGCCGCGTAAAGTTAGAGCTAGGCCCTAGTGGAATAGTAATGTTAAGTATGGCCGCCGTTCCCGCCGCGAGATTCAAATTTTTTACATTGTTTGCGTAAGTCGTCCGCGAATCGGGATTTCCGTTGTTTACGTCCACGTCGAAATCAATAGGCCCGTGCGGCGTACTTAGCCGCAATGCACACTGGGAAATGTAGGCGCCCGGCGCATGCGCAGTTAAAAAAAACTTAAAAAACGTGAGGTCAAGCCTCATTAACATAAAACACGCTCCCCTCCAACACATTTGAATTAGGCGCCCTTACGCTCGCCGATTTAGCCATTGTGAATCATGTACTTGCCTAGCTAACTGACGGCGGCGTAGCTTAAATTCCTTAAGCTACGCCGCCGCAAAGTTGCAAAGTTGCGGCATTCTACCTGAATCTACCTATAATTCCCTGTACACACGATCGGTAATTCCGACAATAAAAGAGCTTTTGGTCGGCAATTCCGACCGCGTGTATGATCCAATGGACTTTTGCTGTCGGAATTTTCGCCAACAAAAGGCTGAGAGCAGGTACTCAATTTTTCAGACGGAAAAAAATTCAGAACGGAAATTCCAAAAGTGGACTGGTTTGCCTATATGTGGAGAGTAGAAACAAAAGGCATGCAGGGAAATCTCTATCATTAAGGCTGCATTCACATCTAGGCGGACGAAATCGCGGCGTTTTGTCGCCGCAAATCGCGGTAAAAATATCGGCGTTTTGTAGCGCGATTTGCGGCGACAAAACACCGGTAATGTCCGCCTAGATGTGCCCCAAGATGACCCCCTCTATGGAGATGATTCCCATCTCCTAGCCGAACGCTCGAAGACGCCTGAAAAAAAGGTCCGGGACCTTTTTTCACGCGGCAGGCGACAGGCGTCCGGCGTTCGGCGTGGAGATGTGAACCATCTCCATAGAGGGACATCTGTTTTCAGCCCTCTGGCGGCAGCGGCGTAGCGCTACAGGCGTAAAAACGCCTAGGTGTGAATGCAGCCTTACTCACCCAAAGAAATTTAGCTGACTAGACGTTTTCTGTCACCAAATCTAACTCCATTCTGCCAGGAGGGACTAAGGCCCCGTACACAAGTCCGAGAAACTCGACGAGCAAAACACATAATTTTGCTCGTCGAGTTCCTTGTGATGCCGCCGAGGATCTCGGCGAGCCAAGTTTCCCCATTGACTAACGAGGAAATAGAGAACATGTTCTCTATTTGGCTCGGCGAGTTCCTCGTCGGTTTCCTCGGCCAAAAGTGTACACACGACCGGTTTCCTCGGCAGAATACGGCTCCCATCGAGTTTCTGGCTGAATTCTGCCGAGAAACTCGGTCGTGTGTACGGGGCCTGAGATGTTCCTATCTGCCCTTTAGTGATATTTTCATTTACTTGCTATAGCAGCATGATGATGATTAAGCCGACTGAATCACCAGAGCCTCCAAAACATTCTGGCACTTAGTTGGTGGCCTACTGGAGGGGACTGTTTAGGTTTATACTGCCAGTGACATAACTTCTCCTCCATGTGGGCCAGTGACTCAAGCTCCCTCCGTAGACCACACATGAGGCTCTGCCTCTTAAATCTTGAAGCAAGAGAAAGGTTTATCCCGAAAAATGCACCAGACCATGACACGGGACCATCCAAATAATAATTAAGTCTCACCATATGTCTAAAAGAGGCATCTCCCAATGGCAGCTGTCTTTGGGGCTGCAGTGAGTGACTGTCTTAGGTGTCTGTTTCACGCTTGGACCATAATTTATTAACTGGGAATCCACCAAAAATATATAAAAAGATGGATGGAATTTTAAAGACTCCGCCGCCTTGGAGTTTTGTATCTCGTTATTGTAGTTCCTCCTTGTCATCGGCGTTTAGGGGGCCAGGCTTTTGTTTTTGTTTACACGACTCGCCGGCGGTATGTATCAGTTGGTCGCGATGATATCATAAACATATGGAAGTCATTGGAGGTGATATGGTAGAGAAAACACACAATCATTCTGAAATCTGATACGTTGTCCCTGGGTTTTAAAAGGGATTTAAAGAGCAATTCCAGTTAGCAAAGCGATATAATTCAGTGAGCTGCTAAGGTGATCCAGGAAGCTTCGCAGCTGTGCTAAAAAACAGTACATTAGGTCCAGCTGCCCAATTTTGAAATGTTCCTCATGTGTTGGGCGGTGTCTGATTGCTGAACCCAGGACTATTTTTTTTATTTTCTATGGAAGGTCTTTGTTGAAGGTTTAGGTTTGCATCCAAGTATATTATGTATAGATAAAATATCTACTTTTGTAAAGATTATGTTGGACCCTCTACGGGTTGTTTTTTTGTCTTGGGGAGATTTCCCTCACGTCCTCCTCTGCTGCCGAAGCCACAACTAGAAGTCTGAAAAATTCTTCAAATTTGGAGTGGAATCCTCTCTTAGCCAGCAGTCACTGGAATAGGTATTCTTATTGGATGTTTCCATATAGTTTTGCGTGCGTTACTGCCAGTTTAACATCATATAGTTTTGTGTGTTACTGCCAGTTTAACGTCATATAGTTTTGTGTGTTACTGCTAGTTTAACATCATATAGTTTTGTGTGTTACTGCCAGTTTAACGTCATATAGTTTTGTGTGTTACTGCCAGTTTAACATCATATAGTTTTGTGTGTTACTGACAGTTTAACGTCATATAGTTTTGTGTGTTACTGCCAGTTTAACGTCATATAGTTTTGTGTGTTACTGCTAGTTTAACGTCATATAGTTTTGTGTGTTACTGCCAGTTTAACATCATCTGGTTTTGTGTGTTGGTGCCAGTTTAACGTCATATAGTTTTGTGTGTTACTGCCAGTTTAACGCCATTTACTTCTGTGTGCGTTACTGCCAGTTTAACATCATATAGTTTTCTGTGTTACTGCCAGTTTAACGTCATATAGTTTTGTGTGTTAAAGTGGAGGTTCCCCTAAAAATAAACTTTTAACATTGCATTTATGAGATTAATGACTATTAGAATCGGCTGTTATTTTTTAAAAAATACGTCCGTACATACCGTTTCCTATATGTGTTCTCACTGCCGCTTCCGGGTATGATGGTCGGGCTGGGCGTTCCTACTTGATTGACAGGCATCCGACCGATGCATACATCGCGTCACGAGATGCCGAAAGAAGCCGAACGTCGGTGCGCAGGCGCCGTATAGAGCCGCGCCGACGTTCGGCTTCTTTCGGCATCTCGTGACGCACTGTATGCGTCGGTCGGATGCCTGTCAATCAAGTAGGAACGCCCAGCCCGACCATCATACCCGGAAGCGGCGGTGAGAACACATATAGGAAACGGTATGTACGGACGTATTTTTTTTAAAAAAACAGCCAATTCTAATAGTCATTAATCTCATAAATGCAATGTTAAAAGTTTATTTTTAGGGGAACCTCCACTTTAAGAAAAGGGAAACTGCCGCTCTAGGTGAGTGCACTCAGCAATCAGTGTCCTCTCAGAAACGTGGGTGCTGGCAATGCACAAATCGAAGCTTGGAGAAAAGACTGGACAGCCGCACTTCCACGAAATTCTTAATAAGTTGCTTTTAATTGTAAAAAATGGAAACAGCACTACAAGTCACAGCAGACAGTGGGGTGGATAGCTGAGGCGTTTCGCACTGGGGTATCAGCGCTTAGTCATAGCTATGACTTTCTTGGAATTTCGTGGAAGTGCGGCTGTCCAGTCTTTTCTCCGGTCATAGTTTTGTGTGTTACTGCCAGTTTAACGCCATTTACTTCTGTCTGCGTTACTGCCAGTTTAACGTCATATAGTTTTGTGTGTTACTGACAGTTTAACGTCATATAGTTTTGTGTGTTCCTGCTAGTTTAACGTCATATAGTTTTGTGTGTTACTGCCAGTTTAACGTCATATAGTTTTGTGTGTTACTGCCAGTTTAACGCCATTTACTTCTGTGTGCGTTACTGCCAGTTTAACGTCATATAGTTTTGTGTGTTACTGCCAGTTTAACGCCATTTACTTCTGTGTGCGTTACTGCCAGTTTAACGTCATATAATTTTGTGTGTTACTGCCAGTTTAACACCATTTACTTCTGTGTGCGTAAGGCCATGTACACACGGTCGGTCCATCCAATGAGAACGGTCCGAAGCTTACTGATGGTCTGATGTGCCTACACACCATAGGTTAAAAAATCGATCGTGTCAGAACGCGGTGATGTAAAACACAACGACGTGCTGAAAAAAACTTGAAAGCATTGAACTTCGTTTTTTTCAGCACGTCGTTGTGTTTTACGTCACCGCGTTCTGACACGATCGGTTCATTAACCGATGGTGTGTAGGCACATCAGACCATCAGTCAGCTTCATCGGTTAACCTTCGGATCGTTCTCATGGGATGGACTGATCGTGTGTACGCAGCCTTAGAATCATTACCTAGGACACACGTAACCCCTTCCTCGCCCCCTAGTGGTTAACCGCCATCACTGTCAGTCACATTTATACAGTAATCAGTGCATTTTTATAGCACCGATCGCTGTATAAATGTGAACGGTCCCAAAATAGCGTCAAAAGTGTCCGTTGTGTCCGCCATAATGTCGCAGTCAAGAGAAAAATCGCAGATCGCCGCCATAAAAAACTAAAAAATATAGATTTTTTTCAAAATTGTCGCTCTTTTTTTTTTGTTTATAGCGCAAATAATAAAAATCGCAGAGGTGATCAAATACCACCAAAAGAAATCTCTATTTGTGGGGAAAAAAAGGACGTCAATTTTGTTTGGGAGCCACGTCGCACGACCGCGCAATTGTCAGTAAAAGCGATTGCAAAAAAGTGCTCTGGTCTTTTGGGCAGCCAATTGGTCCGGGGCTGAAGTGGTTAAAAAATGATATAGGTCAGCAGCTGAAGAGTATTTTTTTTTTTATATATATATACGAGCTGTTGAATTACTAATTCCTCCAGTAAAGACCCTGAAATAAAACAGACCGGATCATCCTTTAATACCTTTAATATTACAAACTTCTCCTCTGAAGCGGGTGGTTTTCCTAAAAGACATTATGCGGTAGGCACATTCCTCCGACACCTGCACACCACATGTGTTGACTTGTCTACCATCAACACAGTTCCGAGGACTAAAACATGACAAAGTTCAGCCGCAGGTTATAGACTCGTATCCAGGCTGCGAACAGTGAAAACAGCTGAAGTGTAGAGAGAGACAATACAAAAAATAAATCTCGTTTTCACGGGGGTAATGCCGGGGAGTGTAGACGATATACAGGTGCCCATCTCAGCATCTTCTTTGGTCACAAAGATCCTCTGGAGGACCCTCTGAAAAAAGAGGAAAGTTTTTGAAGCCCAACTGCACTTTTAGTTTAAGTAAAATACATATTAGGAGCATCAGAACAAAAGGTGTGCAAAGTCGTATTGTTATATAAAAAGCAGCCACAGCCTGTAAAGAAAAGCCTGTCCCCTTCCAGCATGCTGCTAATTGGGACCCTTGCTCTCTGTGTAGGAGCACTGGAGCAGTGGTCTCTCGGCAGAGGTTCAACTCCACCTGCTGGGTCAGCAAAACAGACCATTCCTTCTCTGAAGCATGTTGGCAGGGGTTGGGCTTTTCTACTGTTGCTGTGGCTGTTTTCTAAAGAATACAAACTCTATTGCCTCTTACACACGAGTGAGATTCCCGACAGTATAAGATCTGTCGGGAATCCGGAGGCGAAAACCGAGAGCCTGCTCTCTACTTTTCCCCTGTACAAACGATCGTTTTTTTCGGGAAAACCCCCATGAGAGCCTTTCCTAGGGAATCCCGACCGCGTGTAGGCCCCATCTGAGTTTTTCCGACGGGACAACTGCCAAAAACCGCTGGTTGCAGGGATGGACTGGCCATTGGGACTACAGGGAGTTTCCCGGTGGGCCGATGGCTCAGTGGGCCGGCTTCAGTGACAGCTGACCGCCGCCCCCCTCCGCTCCTCTGTCTCCCCCTTCCGGCAGCGCTCATCTCCTCTCCCTCCCTCCCCACAGCGCTCACCTGGGGGAAACAGATTAGCAGGGGGAGGACCAGAGGAGCATGGGGGAGGGGACAGACAGCTGACTCAACAGCTATGGCCTGGGAGTTTCTCACTTCTGCCTAACCATGTCCCATAAGGGGGGGCACCGAACTGATTATTTCCCCCGGGTGAAATAATGTCTGGCTTCCCCACTGGTACTGCCTATAAGAGTACCAGTATCAGCCGTTCTACTCTAATAAAGTAGAATGGCTAGTGGCTAGTGAAGGGGGAGAGGGGGCTTGGGTGGCCGGGGGGGGCGAGAGTTCTCCGGCCGCCATGGGAGAGACCTGTCAAAGTGGGCCAGTCTGGATGAAGTCCAGGGCCAAATTTTTGTCCCAGTCCAGCCCTGGCTGGTTGTCTCGTACACACGGCCAGGTTTTCCGATGGGAAAAAGCCAGTCGGGAATCCTGACGGGAAAAAAGAGAGCTGCCCCGTACACACGTGCGGGATTCCCGACAGGATAAGATCCGTCGGAAATTCCAAGGCGAAAACCGAGAGCCTGCTCTCTACTTTTCTCCCATACAGAATCCCCGCCGGGATTCCCAACTGACTTTTTCCCGTCGGAAAACCCGGCCGTGTGTACAAGAAAACCAGCGGTTTTTGACAGTTTACCCATCGGAAATCCCGAGGCGAAAGCCGAGAGCCTGCTCTCTACTTTTCGCCCGTACAGAATCCCCGTTGGAAAAACTCAGATGGAGCATACACACGGTCGGGATTCCCGAGGAAAAGCTCTCATGGAAGCAAGCAGCTGTGGAGCAGAGCAGCATAAGCCAATGCTTCCTGTATAGCACCGGCTCCTGTCACAGGTGGATACCAAATGCACTCTGCCTGGGACAGCAACAGCTTTAGGCCCCTTTCACGCGATTGGTTCAACCCAATTTGGACCTTCCATTCTCCTCTATGGAGCGGCAGATGTAGACGACCTTGTGTCCATTTACACCCACCTACCTCCAATTCGCTAAAAAAATAAACTAAAGGGGATCCACGCCCCTTCCATCTGGGTGGATCGTATAAGAGGGCCCTTTTAGTAGAGTGGGCTGTGTTTGTGTCTGCTCTGCATATGCAGAGCGAACACGGACCAAACATCTGCCCGCTCCGCTCATTGTGGCACATGACCAGTTACCAAGTTGCTTAATTGGCCCTCGCCCTTCAAAAGGTTGGACACCCCTACAGGTATCAAACACAAGGCCTGCGTGCCGAATCTGGCCCTCCGGGCCATTTCATGTGGCCCTCGCACCTCTCTTGTAGCTGCAGGAGAGCTCCAGTCCTCCTCTAGTCCTCCTCCAGACCCTTACTTTCTGCTTTCAAGCAATGCATCCAGCTTCTTCCCATCAGCAGCATAAGGAAAGGGGGGTGCACTGTGATGTAAAGGAGAGTGGGGAGGACTCAACTTCTGATGGTGGGGTGTCTCTTGACATCTAATATATGGGGAGAAGATGCGCTGGACATCTAATCTTACAGATACAACCGGCCCTTTTGAGGGCAATCATAATGCTGATGCGGCCCGAAATTAAATTGAGTTTTACACCCCCTGCTCTAGACATTCCCCCTGGCCACGATATATGTAGACAGCATAGGCAGACGACGCTGGGTGTCCTCCAGCTAGGAAATGAGGCCGGGCTCTCTCTGATTTGCTGCAGCTTCTAATGCACATGGTGAGAAGCTCGGAGTGTGCGGTGAAACCAGAGGAAGCCGTTTCAGTCCAGGAGAGGGGCCGGTACAACTGTGCGAGACTGAAGGGAAGGCCGGAGTTCCTCTTTAATCCTGACATGTAGATGTGAGGAATACAGACACATTCCTTGACTTTATGAGATTCTTACATCACCTCGTGGAGAGCTTTGATCGGGGAGAGGCTTCTGCAGAGGAAGTGCAGTTGATAAGTATACAGACCTGCTGGGACAGGTTGGGAAAACGCTCTTTGATGGCACTTGGCACTTAATAAGTTAACCTGTTACTCATATTACTACTCCCTCTATAAATAGATGAAATCCAGACACCGTCCACCCCCGGTCTAACGTATCTTTGTGGTTTCCAAATTCATTTGTGATTTTTTTATTTCTCCTCTGGGTCCCAATAATATCACTTGCATTTCAGCCTGCAGATATTTTATCCCAGACTGACTTCTGCAATTTCCGTCTGTAAGATTGTGATTTTATCTTTTTTTGTTCAGAAATAATCATAAATATGAACCCAATATTAAAGAAACGCAACAAACACCTTTAAAGCAGAAATTTCTCAATTGGAATAGAGTGTTAGGCCTCGTAAACACGATAGGTTAGCCAGAGGTCTGATGGAGCGTTTTCATCGGTCATAACCGATCGTGTGTGGGCCCCATAGGTTATTTATCCATAGGTTAAAAAAAAGCCAACTTGCTTTAAAATTTAACCGATGGACGCCTAACCGATAGGTCAAAACCGATTGTTAGTAGGCACGGCCATCGGTTAAAAAACCCACGCATGCTCAGAATCAAGTCGACGCATGCTTGGAAGCATTAAACTTTGTTTTTTACAGCACATCGTTGTGTTTTACGTCACCGCGTTCTGACACGATTGGTTATTTAACCTATGGTGTGTAGGCGTGACGGACCATCAGTCAGCTTCATCAGTTAACCTAAGACAACGGTCCTTCAGTGTACGAGGCCTAAAAGAGAACCGGTCATGTATCCGGGGAGTCTCCCAATCCAGATTTACTGATTATTCATTTATGATAAAATGTTATGATAATATACGGCATTGGTACAAGTTTATTTCTTCTATTATTATGTCTTTATGTTTGTTCTGTAGCCCTGATGAAGGGAGTGTTGTTGCCCCTGAAATGTGTTGGAGGTTCCTATGTTATCAATTAAAAGCATCTCAGACTCTTTGACCTTTTGGATTGTTAACTTGGTTCTGGAGTCCAGAGACTTCAAAAAGTCTTGGGAGGGACAAAGCCCCATGTGCTCGGACAGTCAGTGCTGGACCATGCTGCTGTGTAAAAAGAGGTCAATCGCACATGGTGTTCCCATAGAGGCAGATTGGGGAGCTCAAGAATGACTATGATGAGCTGGGAAAATTGGTTTTCTGGTTTTCTCCTGGATTGGTATCTCCCAAATTGGGTTCTGGAGTCCAGAGACTTAGAAGAGTCCTGGGAAGAACAAAGCCTTTAACACTGTGTCCAGATGGACAATGCTGGATCCTGCCACTGTTTAAAAATAGGTAAATGGCACACAGGGTTCTCAAGGAGGTAGATTTAGGGGCTCCAGAATGACTATTATGAGTGAATATTTTTTTTTCAGTCTTCTGCAGGACTGGTAACTCCCGGATTGGGTTCTGCAATCCAGAGACTATGAAGAGTCCTAGGAGGGGCAAAGACTCGAACCATGCCCAGGTCTAAATCTTATGTCGAATAATTTTCGCTTTGCTTTGTGCTTGCGGTATGTGAACACCCCCAACCGTTGTCATCATTGAAGAAACGTGACAAATACCATTAACGCAGGAATGTCCCAACTGGGATAGAGTGATAAAGAAAACCGGTCATGTACCTTAGGGCGTCTACCAACTCAGATAAACTGATTCATGTATGACAAAATGTTATAATATGTCTGACAGTCATGTGGCATTGACACAAGTTTATGTTCATCTATTATTATGTATTTGTGTTTGTTCTGTAGCTCTGATGAAGAGAGTGTTGCTGCCCCCAAAATGTGTTGGAGGTTCCTACGTTGTCAATTGAAAGCATCTCAGACTCTTCGAACTTTTGGATTGATACATGGGTTCTCGAGTCCAGAGACTTCAAAGAGTCTTGGCAGGGACAAAGCCTCTTTCCCTGTGTTCATATTGTCAGAGCTGGACCATGCCACTGTGTAAAAAGATGGAAATGGCACACAGGGTTCCCAAAGAGGCAGATTGGGGAGCTCCAGAATGGCTATTATGAGCTGAGAAAATTGTTTTTTTTCGGGTTTCTCCAGGATTGGCAACTCCCAGTAGGGATACTGGAGTCCAGAGACTTCAAAGAGTATTGGGAGGGACAAAGCCTCTAACCCTGTGTCCAGATTGAGAGTGCTGAACCATGCCACTGTGTATAAATAGGCAAACGGCACACAGGTCTTTCAAGGAGGCAGATTTAGGGGCTCCAGAATGGCTATTATGATCAGAACAAACATTTTGTTTGGTATACTGTTTGTCGCCCCCCCTCCCAAAATAAAATTCCACCAGATGCCACTGTGTGTGACAATAGCAAATCCTCCCTCCTGAGTCCTGTCACCCGATTGGCTGAGAGGAGAAGCGATCCTATTGGCCACCGAGGAGTAGGAGGGAGGAGACGAAGGGGAAGCCATTGTGAAGCCCAGGAGGAGGAGATGCAGAGTGAAGCCTCCACCCAACCCCCCGAGAAAAGCACTGCCCGTGACCTAGATGGGGTAAGTGTAGGGCTGGTGCCTGTGACCCAACCTACCTCGGTTGTTTTACCGCCCCCCCCCCCCCCACAAAAATATACTACCAGACGCCGCTGAGCTTAACCATGTGTTTTTCTACCCCCCAAGCCGTACATCTGAATAAGTTCTTAGGCTACATTGACTTGGATGGGCTCACCATTCTTCTTCTACGACCCCTGCATCCCACATTATATTGGGGGGAGGAGGTTCTGGGGTATATACATTGACACAAACAAACAATGATGTACTGTACGTATATATTTGCTTTTTAACTAAGATAGAGGGTTGTTTTGAAGAACTTGTATTAGTAATGAGTGCAACAGTATCAATGTTCACAGTATGTATCAACATATTAGCATTCATTGTATCCTTGTCTTACAGATCCGCCTCGGAAAGGCCTGACGAAGCATACATCACCTGTGAAACGCGTAGGAATTGCCTTACCCCATGGACACAGTGATAATCATCCTTCAAATTCTACGTTCTTCAAGTGCATTAGCCAGGATTTATAATGTAATACATGACAAATTATCTAGGGTTAGTGGAAATATGAGGAATATTGTCTGGAGGGATTTTTATTATAGCCAAACCAATAAAAAATTTAGCACGGTTTAACAACAATAATTATGTGTTTATTCTTACTAAATAAATATGATATTTTTTATGATTTCCTGTGTTCTGTTTCTGTGAAAGTCCAAATCTTGGCCAAGCTGACCCAGGATGAGGTTGGAAAAAGTGGCCAGCCAGGATTTTAAAGGGGGATGGCCTGATCTTTGAAAAAGTCCCAAGGAAGCATCTGATTTCGGGCCAATCTGACCAGGGAGGAACGGGGGTGAGGTTAGCAAAAGTGGCACACTTGGGCTCCGAGGGGGTCAACCTGGACTTTGGAAAAGTCCTGGGGAACTCTAAGTCTGGGCCAAGCTGACTGGGGTGGAACCGGGTGAGGTTGGCCAAACTGGTCAATCAGGGCTCCGAGGGGGTTGACCTGGATTTTGGCAAAGTCCCAGAGAATCGTCCAAGTCTGGGCCAATCTGACTAGATAGGAAAAAAAATTCAGGGGAAGCAGTTGGGTCTGGAAGAAAGAGAGCAGAAGAGGTTGCCTCTCAGGGGTTCAGCCTGGACTTCAGGGGACCGTCCGGGTCTTCAGGCCAAGTTGTCACATTGAAGATCCAGGAAACTGGGTAAGCTTGGAGAGGCCCCAAAGTTACCAGAGGGCACAACTTTGCTTTAAAACCCTGCTGTGTATCTATAAAAGGGTTGCTATGGAGCCTGGCATCCCCCTCGATGACCCCACAGCCTACTGGGTGATGGACAATGAAGTCCCCCACCCCCCCCCCCGCAAGGAGGGGAAAGTCAGCCCAGGCTGGCTTCCCCTCCTAGTCACCTGGGGATGACACCCCACATCCCGCCCAGGCAGCAGGTACCCTTTTTATCGGGGATGGGCCCCTGCCCCACGCCCACACAAGATCAGTAGGCAACACAGGTCAGACAGGAGACCCTGCCAGAATTCTGTTTTTCTAGTTATAAATTCTACTGAATTACGGATGTGTCACTGTGACCTACAATGTATCCTTGCTGTTAATCATTAACTTTGCAGCAAGTCACAAGGTGAGAGGCTGCAGCAGGGGCTGATCTGTGTTAGACATTTTTGAACACATCGGCATTTCAGTCCAGGAAGTAAATGGTGACCATCCAGGAAGTAGATGGTGACCATTCAGGAAGTAAATGGTGACCATCCAGGAAGTAGATGATGACCATCCAGGAAGTAGATGGTGACCATCCAGGAAGTAAATGGTGACCATTCAGGAAGTAGATGGTGACCATCCAGGAAGTAGATGGTGACCATCCAGGAAGTAGATGGTGCCCAAACAAAGATGCTGCCATCCTTCTGGAGAGGAGATCATATGAAGGCATAGTCAGGGCAGGGGGAGTCCTGAGATCACTGTGAGAGGGAATAAATACCTGGAAGGGCTGCACTGACACGTTACTGAACATGTTGCATTTAATATAAAATCTGATGCTAGGTCCACTTTAAGAAGTATGTCAAAGGCTTGGGGATTCCTGGCTGCACTCAAGGATTTGCTGAGAACTCCAGGTACTTTCAGGTACCTCTCAAGGAAAAATTTACACATGACAGGTTCACTTTAACAGAGGCGGTCATTACTGCGGTAAGTACCTGGGTGAGAAACCTCCGATGGAAGCTGTCATCTCTAACTGAACGTGTCCCCTCCCCAGGACCACTGATAGGTGGGAGGGCCGCCAGTCCTCCTGTAGGGGGCCCAGGCACACAGGGGTGGTCCGAACAGCAGGGGGAATTAGTGTGGTTGGTCGGAGGGGCAATTACAGAAGGATGCCCTGTGTGGTACTCTGCAGCAGCTGAAAGCCGGTTTCTCTCCCTCCCGCCGGCTTTTAGCTGCTGCAGGGAGAGACACTGACACATGGCATCATTCCTGTAATTGCTTCCCCGCCACGAACCCACTCCCTGTTCTGCCTGCTTCTGTCCCCCTTTCAATGCGCTGTCCCCTCCTCCTGTGGCTCTGCCGGCTTCCCTATTCTGTAAAAAAAATCAATTGTAAATGTAAAAAACGATTTAACCACCTTAATACCGCGCCTATTCTTGCACTTCTCTGCTTCATGTAAAAATCACGATATTTTTGCTAGAAAATTACTCAGAACCCCCAAACATTTTATAGTTTGCTCTGTGACAGGTTCTCTTTTGTGATGAAGAAAAATAAAATTGACCCCGAATGCCGCCCTCTCCCCCTCCCCCCTCCACCTTCCCAGGGAGATAACCCGCAATGTGGAACTCATCGACTCCTGTAAATGTTTACACCGGCGGTGGTATCTCCCCAGATGGGCTGAGCTCCCTCTACATGTGCAGTTTATTATGTCTGGAATTAGAACAGCAGGACGAGCCGAGTTCCTGGCGGAATGCGATAAAAGCCACGTTTGTGGAGAATTTGGGTTCAACAAACATGGACACAGGTGAGATGTGGGGGCCGCGTTGTCCTCATTGTACCTGCGGGGAAACGATCGATCTTTGACCTTAATAAGAAATGTGTAGATATAAAGGCACACACACAATGTGAAGACCAACTAAAAAATAAAAGTCTATATACCTGCCAGGCAATCTGACTTGTTTTTTCAGCACATCCAACATTCGATTGGATTAGGATCTGGAGAATTTGGAGGCCAGGTCAACACCTGCAACTCTTTGTGTCCCTCAAACCTTTCTTATATTCATCAGACCAGGCCACCTTCTTCCATTGCCCTGTGGTCCAGTTCTGATGCTCACATGTTCATTGTAGGTACTTTTGGATGTGGACACGGGTCAGCATGGACACCTTGACTGGTCTGTGGCTGAGCCTTCCCTCCCCACCTCCATCTATGAACCTTCCCTCCCCACCTCCATCCATGAGCCTTCCCTCCCCACCTCCATCAATGAGCCTTCCCTCCCCACCTCCATCTATGAGCCTTCCCTCCCCACCTCCATCAATGAGCCTTCCCTCCCCACCTCCATCCATGAGCCTTCCCTTCTCACTTCCATCAATGAGCCTCCCCACCCCCATCAATGAGCCTTCCCTCCTCACCTTCATCAAATATTCTTCCCTCCCCACCTCCATCAATGAGCCTTCCCTTCCCACCTCCATCAATGAGCTTTCCCTCCCCACCTCCATCACTGAGCCTTGCCTTCCTACCTCCATCAATGAGACTTCCCTCCCCACCTCCATCAATGAGCCTTCCCTCCCCACCTCCATCAATGAGCCTTCCCTCCCCACCTCCATCAATGAGTCTTCCCTCCCTACCTCCATCAATGAGCCATCCCTCCCCACCTCCATCAATGAGCTTTCCCTTCCCACCTCCATCAATGAGCTTTCCCTCCCCACCTCCATCAATGAGCCTTCCCTTCCCATCTCCATCAATGAGCCTTGGCCTCCCATGACCCTGTTGGTGGGAGGAATAGTGCCCCATCATATTTGTCAGTTTGAGGAATAGGGCCTTATCGTTGGTGTCAGTGGGAGGGATAATATCCTATCATTGGTGTCAGTGGGAGGAATAGTGTCCCACCATTGGCATCAGTGGAAGGAATAGTGTCCCACCATTGGTGTCAGTGGAAGGAATAGTTCCCCTATCATTGGTATCAGAGGAAGGAATAGTGCCCCGTCATCGGTATCAGAGGAAGGAACAGTGCCCATCATTGGTATCATTGGGAGGAATAGTGTCCATCATTGGTATCAGTGGGAGGAATAGTGTCCCATCATTGGTATCAGTGGGAGGAATAGTGTCCCATCATTGGTGTCAGTGGGAGGAATAGTGTCCCATCATTGGTGTCAGTGGGAGGAATAGTGTCCATCATTGGTATCAATGGGAGGAATAGTGTCCCATCATTGGTGTCAGTGGGAGGAATAGTGTCCATCATTGGTATCAGTGGGAGGAATAGTGTCCCATCATTGGTATCAGTGGGAGGAATAGTGTCCCATCATTGGTGTCAGTGGGAGGAATAGTATCCCATCATTGGTGTCAGTGGGAGGAATAGTGTCCATCATTGGTATCAGTGGGAGGAATAGTGTCTCATCATTGGTATCAGTGGGAGGAATAGTGTCCCATCATTGGTATCAGTGGGAGGAATAGTATCCATCATTGGTATCAGTGGGAGGAATCGAGAGGCATAACCATGCCCCGCTGTTGCTGACAGTGTGGGGGGGGGGGGGGGGGCCCAAGCACCAAATAAAATTAAGCAAAGAACCACATATCTGGCCACAGTTTGGGGACCACCCCTATATATAATAATGGGGGCCATCATAGTCATAAGCTGCACTCGGTAGAACAAGGAAACTTCCATAAGGTTATAAAACAAACCCAGAGATAAAGCAGAAAATCCCTTTAATTTATCGGCCCCAAATAAAACACTTTATTGCCGTCTTTAATTACAGCGTTTCAAAAAATCAAAACAAAAAAAACGAGACATGAAAGAGCGCCGATTTATCTTATTTACAAAGCCAACATTGCATGAAAGCTGGCCCGGTGCCACGGCAAACAGTCTTAAGGCTCGGCCGTGGGTGTTGCTTATCACGGAGGAATCTCTCTCCATCTCTCCAGCTTGCTGAGTCTCAGGAGGAAGATGAAGGGTTCGCGGTATTTCCGCCATACATGGCTCCGAGCGATCCGTGTACCGAGCGAGCCGCGCAGGGAAGGGGCGCTCGTATGTTTATCAGCCACAGCCTTGGCATAAATAAGCATTTTCCCGGAGCCGATATCTCCACGGTGATGAAAAAGTCGAGGCTTTCCATCAATTTTTTTTTTTTTTCGTATTATGGCCGAGCGTTGTACTTTGTAGTCATTGATTAATGCAGATAAAATAATTACTCCTCATTGGTCAACTAAGGATATTAGCGATGCAGAGTTCAAACGTGTCTTATATATAGAACCACTTCAAGACCGAGCCGCTCTGGCATTTGTTGTTTATAAGTAAAAATCTGTAGAAAATTACTTAGAACTCGCAAAAATGACCGTATTTATCGGGGTATACCGCGCGCCGGCGTATAATGTGCACCCCAAACCTAGAAAGGTAGTTTAAAGGAAAAAAAAAACTTACATTTCTGCCCTGCGTCCATCGGCGGCCTTGTCCGGCGTCCATCTGCGGCCTTGCGCGGGGTCCGTCCAGCCTTGTGGGTGTCCGTCTGCGGCTTCCTTGCGCGGGGTCCGTCCAGCCTTGTGGGTGTCCGTCTGCGGCTTCCTTGCGCGGGGTCCGTCCAGCCTTGTGGGTGTCCGTCTGCGGCTTCCTTGCGCGGGGTCCGTCCAGCCTTGTGGGTGTCCGTCCGAGGCTTCCTCGTGGGGTCCGTCCATCCGCACCTTGCCCGGGGTTGCAGCGGTGTTTGTTTTTGCATTTGGCACCGAGAGGAGCCGGATTTCCTGTGTGTTCGGCTCCTCTCGGCTTGTCTCGGCTTCTCTCGGCTCCTCCGCGTGGCTGCAGGCGGAGCCGAGCGTGGCCGGGCCTAGCCGAGTGTGCAGTACACAAAATAGGGACACAAGTGTCCGATGTGTCCGCCATAATGTCACAGTCATGATAAAATGATGGGCACAGTGGCGATAAATGATGGCACAGTGGCTGCGTTTGATGGCATGGCACAGTGGCGACAATTGATGGCATGGCACAGTGGTGACAATTGATGGGCACAGTGGTGACAATTGATGGCACAGTGGCTGCCTTTGATGGCATGACACAATGGTGAAAATTGATGGGCACAGTGGCGATAAATGATGGCACAGTGGCTGCGTTTGATGGCATGGCACAGTGGCGACAATTGATGGGCACAGTGGTGACAATTGATGGGCGCTGTGGTGACAATTGATGGGCACAGTGGCGACAATTGATGGCACAGTGGCTGCGTTTGATGGCACAGTGGCTGCGTTTGGCATGGCACAGTGGTGACAATTGATGGCACAGTGGCTGCGTTTAATGGCACAGTGGCTGCGTTTGGCATGGCACAGTGGTGACAATTGTCGGCACAGTGGTGACAATTGATGGGCACAGTGGTGACAATTGATGGGCACAGTGGCGACAATTGATGGCACAGTGGCTGCGTTTGGCATGGCACAGTGGTGACAATTGTCGGGCACAGTGGTGACAATTGATGGGCACAGTGGTGACAATTGATGGGCACAGTGGCAACAATTGATGGCACAGTGGCTGCGTTTGATGGCATGACACAATGGTGACAATTGATGGGCACAGTGGCGATAAATGATGGCACAGTGGCTGCGTTTGATGGCATGGCACAGTGTCGACAATTGATGGCATGGCACAGTGGTGACAATTGATGGGCACAGTTGTGACAATTGATGGCACAGTGGCTGCGTTTGATGGCATGACACAATGGTGACAATTGATGGGCACAGTGGCGATAAATGATGGCACAGAGGCTGCGTTTGATGGCATGGCACAGTGGTGACAATTGATGGCATGGCACAGTGGTGACAATTGATGGCACAGTGGCTGCGTTTGATGGCATGACACAATGGTGACAATTGATGGGCACAGTGGCGATAAATGATGGCACAGTGGCTGCGTTTGATGGCATGGCACAGTGGCGACAACTGATGGCATGGCACAGTGGTGACAATTGATGGGCACACAGTGGCTGCATTTAATGAGCAGAGTGGCTGCCTTTGATGGGCATCGCCACTGGTCCCAATACTTTTGGTAATATAGTGTATCTATAACATTGTACGTACACTGCTACTTTAAAGGCGACGTCCCTGAAATAAACCCCATTGGGCGGGTGTCCCCTCCATGTTGGCCAGCAATCACTCCCATGGAAGACCCGGCGGTATGCGCGCTGTAATTGGCATTTTACGAATGTATAAAGCAGAGAACATTTACATGACTTGTGGTTTGGCACCGCCGGGTGCTGAAATGGTAATGCCTCATCTTATCATGTAAATGAATTAAATGAAGCATATGAAGTGTGAAATTCAGATTCTCCTGCACACTGTAACCTCAGATCCAATCTATCACTCATCTCCTCGTCCTTCCCTGGAAGGCTCCTCGCCGCTTTTCATATATGATCATCTCATTCCTGATGTACACACGGCTCCTATCTCTTCCACCATCTTAGCAGGCATCCAACACGGAGGCACGTCCCGCGCCGGATTGCCATTGTACATTAATTGCCTGATTCATGAGCTTGTGGTCTACACGTAGGCAGGCTTGTTTATAGCCATGGTCTTTTAGATGTGAATAGGAGCAGCTTGAAGGCCAACTCCGGGATCAGTTGGTCTTGTGGCTGAACTTCGGCCGTCCCTTTAGGTGGTGTCACTAGTGTTGGTGACATCTGGTGTGGTAAAATATGGTGTCGCCCCCCTCCCCCTCATCAGCGCAGCTCCCCCCCCCCAGCCTGCCACAGTGCTTTGTGGCAGGACTCAGGATTGTGCTATGTACAGGGTGGAGGTTTAGGAGTGTGCTATGTACAGGGTGCAGGACTCAGGATTCCACTATGTACAGGGTGCAGGACTCAGAAGTGCGCTATATACAGGGTGCAGGACTCAGAAGTGCAGGTTTAGGAGTGCGCTATGTACACAGTGCAGAACTCAGGATTGCGATTTGTACAGGCTGCAGGACTCAGGAGTGTGCTATGTACATGGTGCAGAACTCGGGAATGTGCTATGTCTAGGGTGCTTGTTTAGGAGTGTGCTATGTACAGGGTGCAGAACTCTGAAATATGCTATGTACAGGGTGCAGAACTCGGGAATGTGCTATGTCTAGGGTGCAGGCTTAGGAGTGTGCTATGTACAGGGTGCAGGACTCAGGATTGTTCTATGTACAGGGTGCAGGACTCAGGATTCCACTATGTGCAGCGTGCAGGAGTCAGGAGTGCGATATGAACACAGTGCAGGAATCGGAAGAGCGCTATGTACAGGGTGCAAGACTCAGGATTGCGGTATGTACAGGCTGCAGGACTCAGGATTGCGCTATGTAAAGGGTGTGTGACTCAGGATTGCGCTCCGTACAGATTGCATGATTTAGAAGTGTGCTATGTACAGGGGGTAGGGTACAGAAGTGCGCTGTATACGGGGTGCAATGCTCAGGAGGGTGCTATGTACAGAGTGCAGAGTTTAAGAGTTTGTTGTGTACAGGGCGCAAGGCTCAGGAGTTCACTATGTACAGGGCGCAGGAATATGTGCTATGCACAGGCCACAAGGCTAAAATGCAAAGGGGGCACATCATTCTTTTGATGTTTTTCTATTGCCAGCAATATTTTTTTTTCCATTAAGCTGTCAGCAGGGAAGCCCGCTGATGGCTGATGACACATCTGTTATTAGGAACAGCGCATAGTGCCTTGTCGGGTGCTCAGTGGGCGGAAATCCCTACCAAACATCCCCCAAATGGGCGAACAGGTGATGTTCGGGCCAAACATTTGCTCGATTTGAACTGTTCACCCAATTCTACCGTTTGAGCACCCCTGGAAATTGAGACTACAGGTTCTACAGGGGTGAAGGAGAGGCACAACCCGCAAGGGTGCCAACACTGGTGCTATTCATTTCTTGGGCCCCCCCCCATGCAATTTTGCTCTCCTCCTGCTCTGAGACATACAATAAATATCAACTATACGTAAAATCAGTTTACTGTATCAGATCAGGCAGTGATTGCGATTGGTTGCTAGAGGTTACAGCATATCATTACCACTTACTGACTGGTTGCTAGAGGTTACAGCACACATTACGGCTCACTGATTAGTTGCTAGAGGTTACAGCTCATGATTTGTTCTTGTTGATTGGTTGCTAGAGATTACTGTACAGTAATACTGCTCACTGATTGGTTGCTAGAGGTTACAGCACATCATCTCTTCATTGCAGAGGGCCAGGATATACATATGAATGCTGCCTTTATTTACATATGAATGCCCTCAACCTCAGCTGTTTACATATGAATGCTGATTCTATTTACATATGAATGATTCCCTCATTTACATATGAATGATCCCCTAATTTACATATTAATTATCATCTAATTTATATATGAATGATCCATAATTTACATATGAATGATCCCCTCATTTACACATGAAGTATCCCATAATTTACATATGAATTGTCCCCTCGTTTACACATGAATTACCCCCTAGTTTACATATGAATGATCATCTCATTTACATATGAATTATCCCTTCATTTACATATGAATTATCCCATCATTTACATATGAATCGTCCCCTCATTTACATATGAATTATCCCTTAATTTACATATGAATTGCCCCCCCCCCCATTTACATATGAATTATCCCCTCATTTACATATGAATTATCCCTTCATTTACATATGCATTATCCCCTCATTTACATATGAATTATCTCTTCATTTACATATGAATTATCCCCTCATTTACGTATTAATTATCCCATCATTTACGTATTAATTATCCCATCATTTACATATGAATGACCCCCTTATTTACATATGAATTGTGGTTATTTACATGTAAAAACAGGGTCTGAGGTGAGTCATCTGTACACAACAATAGGGCAGAGCTGGGCATCATTAGTGGCAGCACTTCACACTGAGATATCAGGACACAGCACAGGACTAAAACTTCAATGGACAAGGGAAATTAAACTGGGATAGTTGGCAAGTTTAAGGCAGCTGCTTTGGGCCCCCCAACAATGACAGGGCCCAGGGCACCTTCCCCTTTTCCCCTGAGTACACTGTGGATGTGCCAAGTTCAGTTAAAGGTGGAGTCAGGTCCCAAGTCTAGTCTAGAGGCAGTTGAGTAGGAAGGCACCAAGCCGTAGGCAGGATCAGAGTCGGGAACGGGAAGAGGTTGGCAAGGACTGGAGCAAGCATCGAGGTACAAATTTACCGGGCAGAAGTCCAGGTCGGTAGCGAAGATAGTCAACGAACATAAGCAGACAAGGGTCATCCAGAAGCAGGCCAAGTGGTCGATACCAGGATCAGGAGGAAGACTGAAGACCATTGAGAAAAGAGCTTGTGTAGAGTTCAGTGGACGTGTGCACAAGTCCGCCTATGCAGGGGCTCACGCGCACGCGCATTGGCCTGGTACACTTATGCACACTTATGCACACGCACATTAGCCTGACAGTTGGCACGACGTTCCTTTTCGGAAAGCAGGAAGACAGTCGACTAGTTCAGGCAAGCGTTAAAAAGCGTTAAACTCGGAGGTGGAGGTATCGTATTCTAGGCGACCTTTACATTAGCTTCTCACTTCAAAACACAAAGTTCATCCACGATAAGAGGATAAGAGCCGGAAAGAGGCTCAGAAATTCACTTTCATCCACTCTGCTAAAATAATATCAAAATGTTCTGCATGGAGCAACTTGAATAGGGCTTATTAGTGTCCGGGAATTTTCAGTTTACACCCCATTGCCCTCAAACAATCCTCCCATTTCCATATTAACCTGATGGGACTCCGAGGTGTCAGAAGTGCCGGAGAAGGCAGATGACGGCGGTCCCAGCGTGCTCTTCAGGGGGAAAAGCGTTATTAGGGTGGAAGAGAAGACAACTTTCTGTTCTGAGAAGAAAAGAGTCAAAGTTTTGCTTCCCTTGCCCTTCTGCTAAATGCCACGAGTAACTATTGATCCTGCCAGGAATGATCAAGCAGCGGGAGGCAGGGCAGCCGTCCCCATATAGTCAGCAAAGAGACAGCCCAATCCAGAAAAGAGACATCCTCATACATTCAGCAAAGAGACATCCCCATATATTCAGCAAAGAGAAAGCCCAAACCAGAAAAGAGAAAGCCCAAACCAGCAAAGAGACATCCTCATACATTCAGCAAAGAGACAGCTCAATCCAGAAAAGAGACAGCCCAATCCAGCAAATAGACATCCTCATACATTCAGCAAAGAGACATCTCCATATATTCAGCAAAGAGACAGCCCAATACGGAAAAGAGAAAGCCCAAACTAGCTAAGAGACATCCCCATATATTCAGCAAAGAGCTGGCCCCATACAGTATATTCAGCAAAGAGATGGCCCAATCCAGCAAAGAGACATCCCCATATATTCAGCAAAGAGATGGCCCAATCCAGCAAAGAGACATCCCCATATATTCAGCAAAGAGATTGCCCAATCCAGCAAATAGACATCCTCATACATTCAGCAAAGAGACATCTCCATATATTCAGCAAAGAGAGAGACAAATCCAGCAAAAGAGATGTCCCCATCTAGCAAAGAGACATCTCCATATAGTCAGCAAAGAGATGTCCCGGTCCAGCAAAGAGACATCCCCATATATTCAGCAAAGAGATGGTCCAATCCAGCAGAAAGACATCCCCATATATTCAACAAAGAGACATCGCCATATTTTCAGCAAAGAGAGAGACAAATCCAACAAAGAGATGTCCCAGTCCAGCAAAGAGACAGCCCAATCTAGCAAAGAGACATCCCCATATATTCAGCAAACAGACAACTCCATATTTCCAGCAAAGAGATGTCCCAGTCCAGCAAAGAGACAGCCCAATTCAGCAAAGAGACACCCCCATATATTCAGCAATGAGATTGGCCAATCCAGCAGAGAGATGTCCCAGTCCAGCATCGAGACAGCCCAATCCAGCAAAGAGACATCCCCATATTTTCAGCAAAGAGGCAACTCCATATTTTCAGCAAAGAGATGGCCAATCCAGCAGAGGGACATCCCCATACATTCAGCAAAGAGACATCTTCATATAGTCAGCAAGGAGACGGCCCAATCCAGAAAGGAGATGTCTAAATCCAGCAAAGAGAAAGCCCAATCCAGAAAAGAGACATCCCCATATATTCAGCAAAGAGACATCTCCATATTTTCAGCAAAGAGATGGCTCAATCCAGCAGAGAGATGTCCCAGTCCAGCAAAGAGACAGCTCAATCCAGCAAAAAGACATCCCCACATTTTCAGGAAAGAGACATCTCCATATAGTCAGCAAAGAGATGGCCCAATCCAACAAAAGAGATGTCCCAGTCCAGCATAGAGACAGCCCAATCCAGCAAAGAGACATCCCCATATATTCAGCAAAGAGACATCTCGTCTTCTTCAGGGGGATTTTTATTAATTTTGTAGATGAAAGAGTAAGAATGTATCTCACAAAGCAGATCGCTAAAAACAGTTGCGTTCAGTGATCCCATCGTCTCCGTACGCCCCCCTCCGCGCCCTCCAGGTGAATCCACAGTCCACGGGGCTTGCAAGGAGCCACGCTCTTGGACCTGGAGAGGAAGACGGGGGGGGGGGGGGCAAAGCACTTGGTACTCCAACCCTTCTTGTGTATGTAAGCAGCATTCTCTGGATCTCTGGGATCACTGGACGCTGGTTGAACAATCGGGTTTTGTGCGATACATTCCCACTAAATGACTAAAAATCCCCCTGAAGAAGACCAGAAATGAAAGGGTCGAAATGCATCGGGGTATTCATGTGGATACTTAGCAGTGTTGTAATGTAATTGGCCAACCATGGTCTCCTTGGGGTATTTTTTGCCATGAGTGATGTTTTATGTTGTTGTCGTCTGTGTCGCTAACCAGAGCTTGTATTTTAAATTTATTGTATATCTGAATTTATTTTTTGACCCAATAAAAGATTTTTACTCAATTATCTTTTTATAAACATTTCGCTGCCTGAAAAAATTAAATTTTGTTTTGTATATTCTGAGGTTGTGCAGCCCCGTGGACTCTCACGTATGTGTTTTCCTATTCTGGCGCTAGAATTATCGCTCTCGCTCTAATGCCGCGTACACACGACCGTTTTTCATGACGAGAAAAATGTGTACGTGGCATAACGATCGCGGCGTATGTAACCTGTGTGTATCTGGCTCTGATACTAGCATAGGGCCTCACCAGCCACCCACCTCACCGCACGTCCCTGGCGTACAGCGTTGGGCGGGCACCGCGACCGTTCCTCAACACAAGTAACGTAGAAATAACAGTAAATAAACAAATTTCTAATTAGATATCGCAATCCGCTCCACATTTCATCAACTTAATTCTGTATTTTCGGCTAAATCCCCAAAACAAATACATCTGCTAATCTCGTCAACGGCGCCCTGTCATCCCTTCGCGAATCCTTCGCTGGTTCCGGACGCGGCGCGGTATTTATGTATTTGGTTAAGGAGTTGTAGGATAATAGTTTTGTTTCCATTGGACGGCGATGGCGGTTTATTGTATCAACATGCAAAGCTACATTTACTAAACAGGAGCGGGGCGGTGAGAACGGGGGGGGGGGGGGGGGAGGTTGGACGGAGACCAGAACACCGGAGGATTCGGAGGATACATTGTTGCGATTTGTGACACGGGATGTATAGGAAGGAGGCGAGCTGCAGCTTTTTATCACCTTTTATTACGCCGATAAGCCGGACCTTGAATTGGGGCGTACGGAACACGGTGCTATAGTCAGCGCATCGCCCCTGATTAACGCCTTCCGATATCGGACACGCCGGACGCAAGATGTCTTATCAGCCTTGAGTGTAGCATTGCTCCCGGGGGGGGGGGGGGGGGCGGCATCATGCCATTAAATGAAAATTAACAATCACAATGTGTACTTTTTTTTTTTTAGCAAAGCTTTCACGTGGAAATGGCTCACGCACACAGGACGTTTGAAAAACGCCATCGCTACTGTCAGGAAAAACGTGCCTTAGCCACGTATTTTGGGTAGCGTTTATGCGCGTTTTTTTTTTACGCATTGGCGTTTTTCATTAAAAACATTCCCTAAAATGGAAAAACCTGCAGGCGTTCCTGTACTTTTTACACAGCAGGAACGCCGTTCCCGTTAGCGGTCGCATCCTGCAGGGTGGACAGCGCAACCGCGCATGCACCGTTCCAAAGTCTGCAGAGCTCGTACATGATCGCGCAAGGGGCGCATGTGTAGTGGTCTAATGGAGCTGCCTGGCTACATTTTTTAATGGAAGGCAGTAATACTCGGGTCTTGGCCAGAGGAGGACAGAGGAGGACATTACTGGGGGGGGTAAAGGGGACAGAGGGGGACATTGCTGGGGGGGGAGTAAAAGGGGCAGAGGAGGACATTGCTGGGGGGGGAGGGAGAAAAGGGACCAGAGGAGGACATTACTGGGGGGGGTGTAGGGGATAGAGGAGGATATTATTGTGGGTGGGGGAGATGAAGGGGCCAGAGGAGGACATTACTGGGGAGATGGGTAAAGGGGACAGAGGAGGACATTACTGTGGGTGGGGGGAGATGAAGGGGCAGAGGAGGACATTACTAGGGGGGGGGGGCAAAGGTGCCAGAGGAGGACATTACTGGGGATAGGGGTAAAGGGGGCAGAGGACGATATTACTGGGGATAGGGGTAAAGGGGGCAGAGGACGACATTACTGGGGATAGGGGTAAAGGGGGCAGAGGACGACATTACTGGAGATAGGGGTTAAGGGGGCAGAGGACGACATTACTGGGTGTAGGGGTAAAGGGGGCAGAGGAGGACATTACTGGGGATAGGGGTTAAGGGGGCAGAGGACGACATTACTGGGTGTAGGGGTAAAGGGGGCAGAGGAGGACATTACTGTGGAGGGGGGAGTGAAGGGGGCAGAGGTGGACATTACTGGGGGGGGGGATGAAAGGGGCAGAGGAGGACATTACTGGGTGTAGGGGTAAAGGGGGCAGAGGAGGACATTACTGGGAATAGGGGTTAAGGGGGCAGAGGGCGACATTACTGGGTGTAGGGATGAAGGGGGCAGAGGAGGACATTACTGGGGATAGGGGTTAAGGGGGCAGAGGATGACATTACTGGGTGTAGGGGTAAAGGGGGCAGAGGGCGACATTACTGGGTGTAGGGGTAAAGGGGGCAGAGGAGGACATTACTGGGGATAGGGGTTAAGGTGGCAGAGGACGACATTACTGGGTGTAGGGGTAAAGGGGGCAGAGGAGGACATTACTGTGGAGGGGGGAGTGAAGGGGGCAGAGGTGGACATTACTGGGGGGGGGTGAAAGGGGCAGAGGAGGACATTACTGGGTGTAGGGGTAAAGGGGGCAGAGGAGGACATTACTGGGAATAGGGGTTAAGGGGGCAGAGGGCGACATTACTGGGTGTAGGGATGAAGGGGGCAGAGGAGGACATTCCTGGGGATAGGGGTTAAGGGGGCAGAGGACGACATTACTGGGTGTAGGGGTAAAGGGGGCAGAGGAGGACATTACTGTGGAGGGGGGAGTGAAGGGGGCAGAGGTGGACATTACTGGGGGGGGGTGAAGGGGCCAGAAGTGAACATTACTGGGGGGGTGAAAGGGGCAGAGAAGGAGACGCACAGCGAGGTCACCGTGATACCGAGGAGGAGACACAGGGGAAGCCGGCCAACCGTCGATGAAGCACCGCCTTCCGACCAACCGGGTTAAGTGTTGCAAGTGATCAATCAGGGGGGGGCTGTGCACTGTTCCCCCCCCCCTAAAAAAAATATACCACCGCCCGCCACTGATATACTGTGTGTACAGGTTTACCAACAAATGTCAAAGTTGCAAAATTGTGCTTAGGCATTAAGATTTGTTTACTCTTTTTACGCCCCCAAAAAAAATTCGGAGCTTCTTGTGGGGCGACAGGCGTCCCGAGATTCTGTTTAGCGCGTTGCGTCGGGTGACAATCGTGGAAAAACCACGCCCATTGAAAGTAATGGGGGTCGCAAGCATGTCCCGTGTTTTGCGGCGATTCGGTATCCGCCTGCGGTCCGGTGCGCCATTATGTAGCAAAAATGCTACATGAACAGAAAAAGTGAGTGTTCCCTTAAATGCGCACAAAATCATGCGTTTAGGAAATGCGTGAAAAACGTGTGTTGTTTTTGCAGCGCCATTCGTGGGTTAATAGCATCCCATAATACGGCAAGCAGATGCGCAGTTAAAAAAATGTGCAAAGCTCAGAGCGCAAAAAGCTCCATGACGCGTTTGTTAAACGTAGGGCAACTCAGTGAAATGAATGGGCCCTCTATGCGCCTAGCACGAAAACGCACAAAAACGCATGTAAAATGCGGAGCCCTTCCGTTCCTGCAACACTAGGCGCAAAGAGATACAAATGGTTTGTGGCGGGTGACAAGAGCGGCTGGATATTTGTCAGGTCAGGCGGTCCCGCGCGGCTCGCCCCGTAGATGATGAATTCTAAGTTGCAGCCTCTGTGCGTTGGGGGAAGGGAAGCGAGCGCGCCGAACGTTATTAATCTACTTCTGTGTTTGACTTCCCAGCAGGCCTCTCTGTGCTGACCGCCTGCAGCCGGCTTCACATGTCCCCCAAATCTTCACCGCCCGGGCCCCATAAATCAGACTGGAAGCCGATGCAGATTTTGCAACACGCTGGGTGAGATATGAACCGCGATTCTGCCAAACGTCCCGGAGTCCGCCCATCGCCGTGATGAACGGTCATACCGCGGCGATACGTCCGGAGAGGGACGCTCTTCAAACGTTTTTAACTTTGGAAATGTTTATTTTTCAAGAAAATGTCAGGGCGAGTGAAGATTCTGGGATTTGTTTTTAATAATTTTTAATTAATTTTACTGTTAATTAAATGTAATTAATTTAAATGTAATTAATTGAAGAAGAATTCCAGGCATAGTATAGTATTGTTTATTTTTTTTCAATTTCGTTATGAGGGTTATTTTTTAAAGCTACTCCCTAGGCAAAAAAAAAGGAACTCTGCCTGCAGGACTACGGAACTCCGCCTTGTGGACTACAGAACCCGTCCTGCAGGACTACGGAACTCAGCCTGGTGAACTATGAAACCCGTCCTGCAGGACTACGGAACTCAGCCTGGTGAACTATGAAACCCGTCCTGCAGGACTACGGAACTCAGCCTGGTGAACTATGAAACCCGTCCTGCAGGACTACGGAACTCAGCCTGGTGAACTATGAAACCCTGCCTGTAGGACTTCAGAACTCAGCCTGGTGGACTACAGAACCTGTCCTGCAGGACTACGGAACACTGCCTGGTGGACTACGGCACCCTGCCTGGTGGACTATGGAACCCTGTCTGAAGGACTATGAAACTCTGCCTGCAGGACTATGGAACCCTGCCTGCAGGACTTCAGAACTCTGCCTGGTGGACTACGGAACCCGTCCTGCAGGACTACGGAACTCAGCCTGGTGGACTATGAAACCCTGCCTGTAGGACTTCAGAACTCTGCCTGGTGGACTACGGAACCTGTCCTGCCTGGTGGACTACGGAACCCTGTCTGCAGGACTACGGAACCCTGCCTGCAGGACTATGGAACCCTGCCTGCAGGACTTCAGAACTCTGCCTGGTGGACTACGGAACCTGTCCTGCCTGGTGGACTACGGAACCCTGTCTGCAGGACTACGGAACCCTGCCTGCAGGACTATGGAACCCTGCCTGCAGGACTTCAGAACTCTGCCTGGTGGACTACGGAACCCGTCCTGCAGGACTACGGAACACTGCCTGGTGGACTACGGCACCCTGCATGCAGGTCTACGGAACTCTGCCTGGTGGACTACGGAACTGTGTCTGCGGGACTGCGGAACTCAGTCTGGTGGACTACAGAACCCTGCCTGCAGGACTACGGAACTCTGCCTTGTGGACTATAGAACCCTGTCTGCAGGACTACGGAACCCTGTCTGTAGGACTTCGGAACTCTGCCTGGTGGACTACAGCCCTGCCTGCAGGACTATGGAACTGTGTCTGCATGACTATGGAACTCTGTCTGGTTGACTACGGAACCCTGCCTTCAGGACTACGGAACTCTGCCTGGTGAGCTACGGAACCCTGCCTGCAGGACTGCAGAACTCTGCCTGGTGGACTACAGAAATTCACCTATTCCCCACCCCTCTCTGTCCCACTCCACATTAGGGTTGCCACCTGTCCAGGATTCACGCGGACAGTTCTGGCTTTGAATCACGTGTCCGGGTTTCAGTCCGTCAGAAACCCAGACACAATATTCAGACAGGAATGTGGCTCAGGACAGGGTCTGATAGGAGAGTGAGTGGGCACTATGTGCACAGCATTACTCTTCTCTTTGGAGCGCCCAAAGGGTTCCCAGGTCTGTTACAATCCTATAGCGTATATTAAAAAAAAAAAAATGGCGGTGCGCCGCTAAAGTGTTCGGGTTTGGCTTGAAGAAAAAGTGGCAGCAACCCTACTCCACATGCCTGAAATTATTTCTTCCCCAGCTATATATAGATGTATATAGGGAAAGGGCTCTTGGGACATGTAGTTCTGGGAGGGGAGGCTACATAAAAATAAAAAAAACTGTCCCTGCAAGAGTTTTTTTTGAGTCTGGTGATGACATCACAGGGGGTAATACAAGCCGACTCTCTGGACAGGAACAAGGCAAAAGAAAACGAACCACGCTGGGCCACGCTCTATAGGGGACGGGGGATGGGGGGAGCATTTTGGGAAATGCCTGGAAATAATCTTTAGGGAACCCGATTAAAGAAAGACCTTTTTATTATTGATATGTTTCATTCCCTGGACCCAGTAAGATTCACAGTCAGAGAATCTCAGTACAATCCAAGTAAGATTCCCACCCACCGCTCCCGTCTATGACAAGATACGCCCAACTTCTCCTTTCCTAAACAACAACAAAGCCAAAATCAGGAACATGTGTTGGCACCGGGGGCGTTCGGCTGTTACACGCATGATCGCTTTCCCTCTCTTTGGGGAATCATTAAAGATCTCATCTATACGACTGCTGTAAATTTTTGGAGAACATTGTTGCTTGGATTGGAAAATAAACACCCAAATCGCCGGCTTCTTCAGAGACCTCCAAGTCCGGCTGACAATCAGACCTTTCCTAGATGGCGTGGGGTTCAGCCCACTTCTCTCCGCCCTCCCCGGGTTCACACTTGCTCCACTTTGAGGCAGCAGCTTGAAGAAAGAACAAATATCAGAAGGGTGGAGGGTACAGGCAGTGCTGCCTTTATAAATCACGGGACCCCATACAGTCTACGCGACAAGGCCCTCAAAATACTAAAATTACAACTTTTTTCAATTATATTTTTAAAAAATTCAATTTTTTATTATTATTTATTTTACAATTAGAAAAAAAAAGTTTTACAGTAAAAAATGTTAAGGATATTTTTCATTTTTCTTTTTACAACAATTACAGAACAATGTACTGTGTCTGTGTTTTTCCCCTCTGCAGCTGAAAGCCGGTGAGAGGGATAGGGGAGAAACCAGCTTTCAGCTGCTGGAGAGAGAGACATAGACACAACCCACTTCTCTCCGCTTTCCCCGACTTTACACTTGCTGCACTTTGAGGCAGCAGCTTGAAGAATGAAGGAATCTCAGAAGGGTGGAGGGTACAGGCAGTGCTGCTTTAAAAATCCCGGGACCCCATACAGTCTACATGACAAGGCCCTCAAAATACTAACATTTTTAAAAAAGATATATATTTTCCAATCTTTCTACTTTTTTTTTATTATTTTTTTTACAATTCGAAAAATTATTTTTTACAATAATTTTTTTTAAGGATTTTTTATATTTTTCTTTTTACAACAATTACAGAAAAATTTACTGTGTCCGTGTTTTTCACTTCAGCAGCTGAAAGCCAGTGAGAGGGATAGGGGAGAAACCAGCTTTCAGCTGCTGGAGGGAGGGACATAAACACAAAGAATGAAGAAATCTCAGAAGGGTAGAGGGTACAGGCAGTGCTGCCTTTAAAAATGACGTCACCTTATACAGTCTACCTGACAAGGCCCTCAAAATAGTTTTTTTTTTTACAATTTGAAAAATGATTTTTTCCAAATATGGGCAATTTCTCTTCACATTGCGACTCTCACTCTTTACCTCTAGTAATGAGAAGAGACATTGTCCATATTTCTAGGCTTTAGTGGCCATGTTGGGAAGGTCTGCAGTTCAATGGGACACAAAGGAGTCCCTACTATTGACTGTGGTGGTAAAAAAACCATTGTACCTTTGTCCCTACTGTTGACTGTGGCTGTGAGATTTTCATTTGGATCTTCACTAGGAGTAAAGAGCGAGAGTTGGAATAGTAGGGACTCCTTTGTGTCCCATGGGACTGCAGGTCCTCCCAAGATGGCCACTGGAGTCTAGTGTGACTTCTCCTGGCTGGGAACGTCTGGAGGAGCACAATCCCCGCCCCCTGCTTGTGATCGGAGAAATCATAAATCCCGCCTCTTGTGTCCAATCACTGTGCTGTGATTTGTTGGAGCACAAGCTGATTTTTGGGAAGGAGGGTGTCCCTGAATGGTAGTTTGGAAATGTGGTCACCCTACTGGAGCCTTCAAATATGGTCAATTTACTCTCACTCCTTACCTCTAGCAATGGTCATAAAGAAAATCTCAAGAAACATTGGCAGCAAGGATGGGTAAGATCACATGACCCCCATGCCACCTCATAGGTACCACTGTGTGTGAAGCCCATGTCTTCGCTCCTTGGGAAGGTCTGCAGTTCAATGGGACACAGAGGAGCAGGGATTTTTTTCTCAAACAATAGGTGCAGGAATTCCCCCTTTCTGAATCACCCCTCTTCCTTGCCCCTACCCACCTCCGAGCACCGTCCATTGGTTCTATCCTATACCCACCTCCCAGTACTGCCCCTTTTAGACAATACAGAACCAAGCTTTGTCCCTAATGTTGACTGTGGCTGTGAGATTTTTCATTTGGATCTTCACTAGGAGTAAAGAGCAAGAGTTGGAATAGTAGGGACTCCTTTGTGTCCCATTGGACTGCAGGCCCTCCCAAGATGGCCACTGGAGCCTAGGGTGACCATGTGTCCCGGATTGCCTGGGACAGTCCTGCATTTTGCAGATCTGTCCCGGGTACCTTTAATCCAGGACAATACAGTGTCTCGGAATTAAACTGACACAGCCACCCCCCGGGCCAATCTGATGCCCCCAAAAAAGGCCGCCACATCACCGCTTTACTCACTGACAGTACTTGTCCTGGCCAGGAATGCCTGGAGGAGCACAGTCCCCGCCCCCTGCTTGTGATAGGAGAAATCATAAATCCCGCCTCTTGTGTCCAATCACTGTGCTGTGATTCGTTGGAGCACAAGCTGATTTTTTGGGAAGGAGGGTGTCCCTGAATGGTAGTTTGGAAATGTGGTCATCCTACTGGAGCCTTCAAATATGGGCAATTTACCTTCACCCCTTACCTCTAGTAATGGTCATAAAGAAAATCTCAAGACACTTTGGCAGCAAGGATGGCTAAGATCACATGACCCCCATGCCACCCCATAGGTACCACTGTGTGTGAAGCCCATGTCTTCGCTCCTTGGGAAGGTCTGCAGTTCGATGGGACACAGAGGAGTCCCTACTATTGACTGTGGCGGTGAAAACCATTGTACCTTTGTCCCTACTGTTGACTGTGGCTGTGAGATTTTTCATTTGGACCTTCACTAGAAGTAAAGAGCGAGAGTTGGAATAGTAGGGACTCCTTTGTGTCCCATTGGATTGGATTGGATTGGAAAAAATGCTTAAAGAGCGCCGAATGTGAGTTGTGAAACTTGCGTCTTAGCGCTTACCAACAAGCTGGGGGTATCCAGGTCCCAGGAGCAAAAAGAAGAAACTAGGACATCTAAGTAAAAGAGGGGAACAAGCAAGAAATAAACAGAAATATAAAAAGAAGGGGGGGGGGGGGCAAGACACAAAAAGCCTATCCCTACTCCCTGACCATGGATCGCAGCCTGGGATTAAGGCAGCGTCCTGCTAAGAGCTTGGAAGGCCAAGTGTCTATCCATAGGCTTGTGAAAAAAGCAGTGTTTTCAAGCCCTTGCGGAAGGCCATCAAGGAGGAGGATGCTTGGAGCTGATGAGGGAGCTGGTTCCAAAGAGAATTCCCCAGTGTTTGGAGCCGGCGGCCATTGAACTGCAGGCCCTCCCAAAATGGCCACCGGAGCCTACAAATATGGTCAATTTACTCTCACCCCTTACCTCTAGTAATGGTCATAAAGAAAATCCCAAGACACATTGATAGCAAGGATGGCTAAGATCACATGACCCCCATGCCACCCCCCCATAGGTACCACTGTGTGTGAAGCCCATGTCTTCGCTCGTTGGGAAGAGTAGCCCGGCACCCAGAGAGGGCACATAAGGACAAGAATACTACAGACATTTTGCTTGGTGACAGATCCTCTTGAAGCTGTAGCGGAGGCTGATGTCTTTGGATCTTTCCAGCCATCCCACCCCTCATCTTCCAGCAGTAATCTTTGGCTGCGGAACAATGGGGTGCCCGCCAGCAGCAATTTGCTACAGAAACATTTCAGTGACATTTAGAGAAAACCTCAGGCTCGGTTCACCGGCCGAAGCTTCTCCTGCTTTCAATCCGCTCTCACACAGACATGCGAGCGCTCTCTGATTTTAGGTTTTAATAACCAGGAGAAACTGTAACTTGGCTCCGGCTTGCTTATCTTGGCTGCTCCGGCCCATGCAGTAGACAGGCGGTCGGGGCTAATTACATTAAATGGTGAGAACATTTTTTGACCCCCGCAGCCTGCGATTGGTTCGATGGGCTCGGAGCGCAGAATGGAATTGTAGAGGTTTTTTTGATATCCCGGGGTTTTCAGTGAAAGATTCATTTCCCCCTGGCCAGAAATTATTAAAGCTGGGGGGCTGCCAACGTGTCAGCATTGTCATTTTCCTTAATTACCTTGTAGAGTCCCAACAGGACGTTTACCATTTTCGGGTTACATTGATACATCCAAGAGCAGCAGAACTGGATCCGTCTCTGGGGGGGTCACCAGGAGCCTGCTGCAGTCACACCTCCCACGCTCCCACCATACCCCCAGTTAAGCACATCACAAAGAATTAATGCACAAAAAAATGATTGGTTAAAGTGAAAGGAAACCTTTAAATCTAAAATGTGTGCGAATGTAGGCAGGTGCCAACTCTATTATTTGTGCCTTGTATTTGAAATGACCTCATGGTGATGATGGGGTTAACTTGCGTCCGCCATTTGGCCTGTGGAGCGCCCCCTAGCTGGGATACTGAAGCGGGAGAGGGTTGGCCCAGAGAAGAGGAAGAGATTGGTCATGCGGCAGGCTGTGGAGCGCCCCCTAGCTGGGATATTGCAGTGGGAAGGGGCTGATCCAGAGAAGAGGAAGAGAATGGTCATGGCACAGGCTGTGACTCATCTGCCATTTGGCCAGTGGAGCGCCTCCTAGCTGGGATTTTGAAGCGGGAGGGGGTTGGCCCAGAGAAGAGGAAGAGATTGGTCATGTGATAGGCTGTGGTGCATCTGCCGTTTCGCCTGTGGAGCGCCCCCTAGCTGGGATATTGCAGTGGGAAGGGGCTGATCCAGAGAAGAGGAAGAGATTGGCCATGGCACAGGCTGTGACTCATCTGCCATTTGGCCTGTGGAGCGCCCCCTAGCTGGGATACTGAAGTAGAAAGGGGTTGGTCCAGGGAAGAGGAAGAGATTGGGTACGAGACAGGCTGTGGTGCATCTGCCATTTGGCCAGTGGAGCGCCCCCTAGCTGGGATTTTGAAGCGGGAGGAGGTTGGTTCTGAGAAGAGGAAGAGATTGGTCATGGGAAAGGCTGTGACTCATCTGCCATTTGGCTCGTGGAGCGCCCCCTAGCTGGGATATTGCAGTAGGAAGGGGTTGGTTTAGAGAACAGGAAGAGATTGGTCATGTGACAGACTGTGGTGTGTCTGCAATTTGGCCTGTGGAGCGCCCCCTAGCTGGGATATTGCAGTGGGAAGGGGCGGATCCAGAGAAGAGGAAGAGATTAGGCCATGGGACAGGCTGTGACTCATCTGCCATTTGGCCTGTGGAGCGCCCCCTAGCTGGGATACTGAAGTAGGAAGGGGTTGGTCCAGGGAAGAGGAATAGATTGGTTACGAGACAGGCTGTGGTGCATCTGCCATTTGGCCAGTGGAGCGCCCCCTAGCTGGGATACTGAAGTAGGAAGGGGTTGGTCCAGAGAAGAGGAAGAGATTGGTCATGTGAAAGGCTGTGGTGCATCTGCCATTTGGCCCGTGGAGCGCCCCCCTAGCTGGGATACTGCAGTAGGAAGGGGTTGGTCTAGAGAAGAGGAAAAGATTGGTCATGTGACAGGTTGTAGTGCATCTGTCATTTGGCCTGTGGAGCGCCCCCTAGCTGGGATACTGAAGTAGGAAGAGGTTGGTCCAGAGAAGAGGAAGAGATTGATCATGTGACAGGCTGGGTTGCGTCTGCCATTTAGCCTGTGGAGCGCCCCCTACCTGGGATACTGCAGTAGGAAGGAGTTGGTTCAGGAAAGAGGAAGAGATTGGTTATGGGAAAGGCTGGAGTGCATCTGCCATTTGGCCTGTGGAGCGCCCCCTAGCTGGGATACTAAAGTGGGAGGAGGTTGGTTCTGAGAAGAGGAAGAGATTGGTCATGTGACAGGCTGTGGTGCATCTGCCATTTGGCCAGTGGAGCGCCCCCTAGCTGGGATTTTGAAGCGGGAGGGGGTTGGCCCAGAGAAGAGGAAGAGATTGGTCATGTGACAGGCTGTGGTGCATCTGCCATTTGGCCAGTGGAGCGCCCCCTAGCTGGGATTTTGAAGCGGGAGGAGGTTGGTTCTGAGAAGAGGAAGAGATTGGTCATGGGAAAGGCTGTGACTCATCTGCCATTTGGCTCGTGGAGCGCCCCCTAGCTGGGATATTGCAGTAGGAAGGGGTTGGTTTAGAGAACAGGAAGAGATTGGTCATGTGACAGGCTGTGGTGTGTCTGCAATTTGGCCTGTGGAGCGCCCCCTAGCTGGGATACTGAAGCGGGAGGGGGTTGGCCCAGAGAAGAGGAAGAAATTGGTCATGCGACAGGATGTGGAGCGCCCCCTAGCTGGGATATTGCAGTGGGAAGGGGCTGATCCAGAGAAGAGGAAGAGATTAGGCCATGGGACAGGCTGTGACTCATCTGCCATTTGGCCTGTGGAGCGCCCCCTAGCTGGGATACTGAAGTAGGATGGGGTTGGTCCAGGGAAGAGGAAGAGATTGGTTACGAGACAGGCTGTGGTGCATCTGCCATTTGGCCAGTGGAGCGCCCCCTAGCTGGGATACTGAAGTGGGAAGGGGTTGGTCCAGAGAAGAGGAAGGGATTGGTCATGTGACAGGCTGTGGTGCATCTGCCATTTGGCCTGTGTAGCTCCACCTAGCTGGGATACTGAATCGGGAAGGGGTTGGTCCAGAGAAGAGGAAGAGATTGGTCATGGGACAGGATGTGACTCATCTGCCATTTGGCCTCTGGAGCGCCCCCCTAGCTGGGTTATTGCAGTGGGAGGAGTTTGGTTCTGAGAAAGGTAAAAGTTGGTCATGTGACAGACTGGTGTGTGTCTGCCATTTGGTCTGTGGAGCGCCCCCTAGCTGGGATACTGAAGTAGGAAGAAGTTGGTCCAGGGAAGAGGAAGAGATTGGTTATGGGACAGGTTGTAGTGCATCTGTCATTTGGCCTATGGAGCGCTCCCTAGATGGGATAATGAAGTAGGAAGGGGTTGGTCCAGGGAAGAGGAAGAGATTGGTCATGTGACAGGCTGTGACTCATCTGCCATTTGGCCTGTGGAGCGCCCCCTAGCTGGGATATTGCAGTGGGAGGGGGTTGGCCCAGAGAGGAGGAAGAGATTGGTCACGACTCACGGGGAAGGCTGGGGTGCGCCCCAAAATTTATTAAAATAGCATAGAATAGAAAAAAACAATAGAACAGAATTTCAAGTAGAATAAATTGGATTTTGAATGGAATTAAAATTCAAATCAAATTCTTATAAATGAAAAACAAATTCCGAAAATAAATTAAACTAATTGAACTAAATGAATTTATGTAAATACCGAATCGGAGACTGTAGATGGGCAGATTTTTGCTCAAACATCAACATGAAAATGTACACAAGCGGGAGTACTTACCGGAGAACTTTTATGTGAATAAGCCCTTAAATATAATAACATTTTTACTTTATTTTTATTTCTTTTATGTGTTTCATTTTTCTCTGCCTGGCGCGGAAGGAAATCTCCGGGTCCGACTCCCAAACAAAAGAAACGTGACAAGGGCGGCAAATGGATGCCGAGTCTCTGGCCTATGAGGTGCCACCAATAACAATGCAAATGAATCCGGAATTGCGGAATACTCGGAATGGGTGGAATGAAGTAACCCCGGGGATGGAAACTTCCATCAGAATAATTATCTTCTGCCCCCGACAATAAACAAATCCTCCCAGGCATGAATATTTATGTCATTAGCGGCCAGCCTTTGTTGAGACGACAGCCATTACTTTTGGGTGAATGTGTTCAATGAAACGCGACCTCTTCTTTATTATTGGTCCAATCAAAATTCCTCCAACTAAAAATAATTAAGAGAATCCCTCAAATAAAAACAACGTATCGGCAATCAGTAATCTCTCTGAAGAGCTGTTCCCTATTTACATTTTTTGGGGGATTCTGCGTGTGAATGGGATGTTGAGGAAAGTTGTGTTTTACCTTCAGAAGAAATAGAAGTCTGTCTGTGAAATTAATCTACACCACATTACCAAAAGTATTGGGACACCTGCCTTTTACACGCACATGAACTTCAATGGCATCCCAGTCTCTTTAGGTAACTCATAGTACTCTGGGAATCCTTTGTCATATATTATGTTTATTTAAAAACAAAGGAATACAATATATATCGTCATCAGTATTGGGACGCCTGCCTTTACACGCACATGAACTTTAATGGCATCCCAGTCTTAGTCCGTAGGGTTCAATACTGAGTTGGCCCCGCCCTTTGCAGCTATAACAGCTTCAACTCTTCTTGGAAGGCCGTCCACAAGGTGGAGTGAAGTGAGTGATGGAACCAGGTAAGCTGGGGAAAAGAGTCATCCCAAGCGTTCTAGTAGGGTGACCATGGAGGAGCAAAATCCCACCCCCTGCTTTTCATTGGAGAAATCATAAATCCCGCCTCTTGTGTCCAATCACTGTGCTGTGATTCGTTACAGCACAAGCTGATTTTTGGGAAGGGAGGGTGTCCCTGAATGGTAGTTTGGAAATGTGGTCACCCTAGGTTTTAGCCTCGGCCTGTTTGGACAGAAAAGGTTTAGGAGGGTGTCTATGGGAATTTTTGACCATTCTTCCAAAACAGCATTTGTGAGGTCAGGCACTGATGTCCTGGCAGTGTCCACACAAATTCATCCCAAAGGTGTTCTATCGGGTTGAGGTCAGGACTCTGTTCAGGCCAGTCCACCCCATACTCACTCATCCATGTCTTTTTGGAACTTTCCTTTGTGCACCGGTCCAAATCATTTGGTGGAGGGGGGATTATGGTGGGGGGAGGGGAGATTATGGTGGGGGGGGGAGGGGGGATTATGGTGTGGGGTTTGTTTTTCAGGGGTTGGGCTTGGCCCCTTAGTTCCAGTGAAGGGAACTCTTAAGACGTCAGCATACCAAGATATTTTGGACAATTTCATGCTCCTAACTTTGTGGGAGGAGTTTGGGGTTCCAACATGACTGCACACCAGTGCACAAAGCAAGGTCCATAAAGACAAGGATGAGCGTGTTTGGGGTGGAGAAACTTGTCTGGTCTGCACAGAGTCCTGACCTTAACCCAGTAGAATTGTTCTTAGGCATTTTGTTTTTTCTCCTTAGGCGTAAAAGGGGTTAAACAAAAAACAAAAAATAGTTACAGCAGTGAAAGGGTTAAAGAGAATTCCTCATCTCTAGTTGTCATCTATGGGACGTTTGGCGTGTAGACACGGTGTCACCTGCAGAACATTTGTAGTAAACAGAATTCTTTGTGTTTGGGAGGATAATAAGGGATCCCGGACTTTTGTCTGTTTTGGAAAGTTGCTTTAATCTATTTTTGTGTGTGTGTTTAATAAAGTGAATGAGACAGAGACCTTGTTTACTCCGTTTTATCTCCTGAACCGTGAAAGACTCAAAGATGTGGGGATGTGGTGACAACTGCGAACACGTGCCGAGGATTATATCCCATCCCGCTTATCAGTGCGGCACAACCCCGCCCTCCCAGCAACAGCAAAAGACTGAAAACGCAGGTGTCCCAATACTTTTGGGGTGGCGTAGATTGCGCTGCATTGACATGGGGTGGCGGGCATTGGGGTGCATTGACATGGGGTGGCGTAGATTGCGCTGCATTGAGATGGGGTGGCGTACACTGCGGTGCATTGACATGGGATGGCATAGATTGCGATGCATTGACATGGGGTGGCGTGCATTGCGGGGCATTGACATGGGGTGGCGTACACTGCGGTGCATTGACATGGGGTGGCGCACATTGCGGTGCATTGACATGGGGTGGCGCACATTGCGGTGCATTGACATGGGGTGGTGTGGATTGCGATGCATTGACATGGGGTGGCGTACATTGCGGTGCATTGACATGGGGTGACGTACACTGCGGTGCATTGACATGGGGTGGCGCACATTGCGGTGCATTGACATGGGGTGGTGTACACTGCGGGGCATTGACATGGGGTGGCGCACATTGTGGGGCATTGACATGGGGTGGTGTACACTGCGGTGCATTGACATGGGGTGGCGTACACTGCGGGGCATTGACATGGGGTGACGTACACTTCAGAGCATTGACATGGGGTGGCGTACACTGCGAGGCATTGACATGGGGTGGCGTACACTGCAGGGCATTGACATGGGGTGGCGTACACTGCGGGGCATTGACATGGGGTGGAGTAGATTGCGGGGCATTGACATGGGGTGGCGTAGATTGCGGTGCATTGAGATGGGGTGGCGTGCATTGCCGTGCATTGACATGGGGTGGCGTACATTGCGGTGCATTGACATGGGGTGGTGTACACTGCAGGGCATTGACATGGGGTGGCGTACACTGCGGGGCATTGACATGGGGTGGTGTACACTGCAGGGCATTGACATGGGGTGGCGTACACTGCGGGGCATTGACATGGGGTGGCGCACATTGCGGTGCATTGACATGGGGTGGCGTACACTGCGGGGCATTGACATGGGGTGGCGTACACTGCAGGGCATTGACATGGGGTGACGTACACTGCGGGGCATTGACATGGGGTGGCGTACACTGCAGGGCATTGACATGGGGTGGCGTACACTGCGGGGCATTGACATGGGGTGGCGCACATTGCGGTGCATTGACATGGGGTGGCGTACACTGCGGGGCATTGACATGGGGTGGCGTACACTGCAGGGCATTGACATGGGGTGGCGTACACTGCAGGGCATTGACATGGGGTGGCGCACATTGCAGTGCATTGACATGGGGTGGTGTAGATTGCGCTGCATTGACATGGGGTGGCGTACACTGCAGGGCATTGACATGGGGTGGCGTACACTGCGGGGCATTGACATGGGGTGGCATATATTGCGTTGTATAGATTTGCAGACTTCTGATTGGCTCTGCCGTTCACATCCATTACTCTTCATATTAAACTAGCTGAAGATTTCACTTTCCCGTCTTCTATGCTGCAGCGTGAAATTCTAATCCACCCCCCGGGACGATCGTACCTCTCCAGGTGAATGCGGAGGAGGGGGGAGGAGGGGGGAGGGCTGAGGGGAAATTCCTTTTGCGAGAAGATGGTGAGATGCCAGGGGGTGCATGAGACGAGTCACGTACAGATAAGTCCCCGTGCCAAGGCCAAATTCATCTCCAATTTATACCCTTCAATCTCCAAACACAAAAAGACAACACAAGGCAAGAAGGATCCAGAGAGAAGCCAATAGTACCGCATTCTAATACCGACCCCAACACTAACCCCTGACACTGACCTAGATCTAGTATTATTATTTTTTTTAATATTATTATTTTATTATTATAATTTTTATTATTATTATTATTATTTTATTATTATTATTATTTTTATATATATATATATATACATCATTGCTTACCGTGCCCTCATTGCAGCCTCGCTCACCATCATTGCTACCTTACTGTGCCCTCATTTCAGCCTCCCTCGCCATTATTGTAGCCTTACCGTGCCCTCATTGCAGGCCATTGCCAGCCAACCTCACCATCATTGCAGCCTTACCGTGCCCTCATTGCAGCCTCCCCCACCATCATTGCAACCTTACCGTGCCCTCTTTGCAGCCTCCCTTGCCATCATTGCCGCCTTACCGTGCCCTCATTGCAGCCTCCCTCACCATCATTGCAGCCTTACCATGCCCTCATTGCATGGTAAGCCTCGCTCACCATCATTGCCACCTTACTGTGCCCTCATTTCAGCCTCCCTCGCCATCATTGCAGCCTTACCGTGCCCTCATTGCAGCCTCCCTCGCTATCATTGCAACCTTACCATGCCCTCATTGCAGTCTCACCATCATTGCTGCCTTACTGTGCCCTCATTGCAGCCTCGCTCACCATCATTGCCACCTTACTGTGCCCTCATTTCAGCCTCCCTCACCATCATTGCAACCTTACCATGCCCTCATTGCAGTCTCACCATCATTGCCGCCTTACTGTGCCCTCATTGCAGCCTCGCTCACCATCATTGCCACCTTACTGTGCCCTCATTTCAGCCTCCCTCACCATCATTGTAGAATTACCATGCCCTCATTTTCAGCCAACCTCACCATCATTGCAGCCTTACCATGCCCTCATTGCAGTCTCACCATCATTGCCGCCTTACTGTGCCCTCATTGCAGCCTCGCTCACCATCATTGCAGCCTTACCGTGCCCTCATTGCAGCCTCCCTCGCCATCATTGCAACCTTACCATGCCCTCATTGCAGTCTCACCATCATTGCCGCCTTACTGTGCCCTCATTGCAGCCTCGCTCACCATCATTGCCACCTTACTGTGCCCTCATTTCAGCCTCCCTCACCATCATTGTAGAATTACCATGCCCTCATTTTCAGCCAACCTCACCATCATTGCAGCCTTACCATGCCCTCATTGTAGTCTCAACTTCATTGCCGTCTTACCGTGCCCTCATTGCAGCCACCCTCGCCATCATTGCAGCCTTACCATGCCCTCATTGCAGTCTCATCATCATTGCCACCTTACTGTGCCCTCATTTCAGCCTCCCTCACCATCATTGTAGCCTTACCGTGCCCTCATTGCAGCCAACCTCACCATCATTGCAGCCTTACCATGCCCTCATTGCAGTTTCACCATCATTGCCGCCTTACCGTGCCCTCATTGCAGCCTCCCTCGCCATCATTGCAGCCTTACTGTGCCCTCATTGCAGCCACCCTCGCCATCATTGCAGCCTTACCGTGCCCTCATTGCAGCCTCCCTCACCATCGTTGCAGCCTTACTGTGCCCTCATTGCAGCCTCGCCAGTCAGTGCGTGCATTACACACAGCGGGCATCTCCCGCTGTGTCAAGGAGCTGAGTGTGAAAAGTTTGGCCGCGCTATGACAAAAGTCCCGCCCTCCTCCTAGACCAGCTCGTGTGATAGACAGAACACTGCGTCTATCACACAAGCTTGTCTAGGAGGAGGGGGCGGAACTTTTATCACAATGCGGCCAAACTTTTCACACTCAGCTTCGTGACACAGTGGTCACAGCATAGATCAAAGCGGCCCCAGGGCAGGCAGTCTACCGGGAAATGTCCCGGTATCCCGGTAGGCCCATCCGGCCCTGAACACGGTGGATCATTTTTGAAGCGAAGCAAACACAACGTGTGACCAGGACTGTAAGGGAACTATTTTATTTAGTGACAGGAGCTTTAGTTGGCATTCAGAGCCCTTTAAAAAAGTGTCCAATGCCACATTTGGAAGCAAGTGTAAACTGTAAAAGGAGGACTGAATTCTCTGATCGATCAGTACCTCCTCGCTCCTATTAGTCCAGCGCTATCACACCTACACATCAACTTGAAAAACACAGGAAAACCATCATAAACTAAGCCATAGCACTTACAAGGATTACACTTCTCCGCCCCGACGCGGTGCGGCAATTAGCCTACTAGGAAGTGACAAGTCTTCTTCAGTGACACCTACTTGTTGCACAGATGTGTTCCAGCTTACCTATCACACTCGGTTGTTTCCCGGTACCATTAACGTCAACAACCCGAGAGCCGGGCCTGCTGTGAGGTGAAGCGGATCTGGCTCAGATGTGAACCAGCATGACCTGTCCGCATCTGGCAGAGACGAGACGTGAGTTTGACTGGTGGCCAATGAAGGCTTTCACTCCAGCTTGGAGTTCCATGCATGACCTAGCAAAGTAAAGGCTTGGCACTGCTCTACGGTAATATAGTAACCCGAGAAGCTGACTGTGTAAGGAGGAATATGTCTGCAAGTCATCAGGGCGATAACAACATCATTGCATATGGATCATTGGGTGTTTCCAGGGAACGAGGCTATGGCTAGATGACCATCCCTGGCACAGCGGCTGATACGTATAATTAAGTTACTCTACGAGTACTGTCAGCGCCAGGGGTTCACAAGGCCGTAAGCAGATTTTGTATACCAGCGGTAACGAGTATATTAACTTATGAAAAATATCCAATACCTTGTGTAAACAATTTCGATTTACGAAAAAAGGGTCTGTCAGTCAAACATCAACAGTCTACCTACATAGTGTGTCTGATTTTCATCTTGGCTTTGGCTTTGCATGGTTTGATGGCTATGTGGTGCAAGTCGTACTGTTTCCTTGACCATTGGGTTTGATTTCCACTTGTTTAAAGAATAAGGGGGTAAATTAAGGGTTGTTCTTACCCACCCTTAAGGAGTTCCCTACGTGGCTTTTTTTCTGTGATTAATGGGTGTCCTTGGTCAAGGTCATGTTGGTGCTCATGTTTTATCATAATACCTAGAAGACCTAGAGGGTAGAAGATTGTGTCTAAATGTATAAGCAAAAATTAAGGAGGCCATATAATCAGGTAAGGAGGGTGGCACCGTTGGCTGTTCTCCCATAGGGGTGGTTGAGGATACCTTCTCTATGGTACGATCAAAGATTAAGGAGGCCAGATAATCAGGTGAGGAGGGTGGCACCGTTGGCTGTTTTCCCATAGGGGTCATAGAGGATACTTTCTCTATGGTATGATCAAAGATTAAGGAGGCTGTATAGTCTGGATGAAAGAGTGGCATGATTGGTTGTTCTCTCAATATGGGCGGTTGAGCATACCTCCCCTGTGGAACTGAAGAGGACGTGATCTTGGTTCTCGTAGAAGCCTAGAAGAAGTTATTTGTGTGGCTTTTTCTCTGTGATTAACGGACATCCTCTGTCAAGAGGGAGCATGTTGGTGCTCATGGTGTGTCATAATATTAAGAAGACCTAGAGGGTAGACGACTGTGTATTTATTGTATGGTCAGAGATTAAGGTGGCCATATAGTCAGGGGAGAAGGGTGGCACCATTGGCTGTTCTCCCAGTAGGAATGGTTGAGGATACCTCCTCCTTGGAACTGAGTTGAGGAGGAAGCATTATTGGTCCTCACACCAGCCTAGAAGTTTCCTGTGTGGATTCTTCTCTGTGATTAATGGACATCCTCGGTCAAGAGGAAGCATGTTGGTGCTCATGGTGTGTCATAATATTAAGAAGACCTAGAGGGTAGACGATTGTGTATTTATTGTATGGTCAAAGATTAATTGGCCATATTGTCAGGTGGAAAGGGTGGCACCGTTGGCTGTTCTCCCAGTAGGGATGGTTGAGGATACCTCCTCCTTGGAACAGAGTTGAGGAGGAAGTATTATTGGTCCTCATACCAGCCTAGAAGTTCCCTGTGTGGATTCTTCTCTGTGATTAATGGATGTCCACGGTCAAGAGGGCATGTTGGTGCTCATGGTGTGTCATAATAACTAGAAGACCTGGAGGGTGGAAGACTGTGTCTTTACTGTATGATCAGAAATTAAGGAGGCCATATATTTAGGTGGAAATGGTGGCATCGTTGGTGGTTCTCCCAATATGGGTGGTTGAACATATCTCCTCCATGGAGGCGTGGAGGAAGAGTTAACATTCCTCATAGCAGACTAGAAGAAGTTCCCCCTTTCTCTGTGATTAATAGACACCGATGTTGGCCCAGGAAGGTGGCACCATTTGATGTTCTCCCATAGAGGTGGTTGAGGATACCTCCTCTTTGGTATGATGAAAGATTAAGGAGGCCATATAGTCAGGTGGAGAAGGTGGCATCCTTGGCTGTTCTCCCAATAGGGGTGGTTGAACATACCCCCTCTGTGGAACCGAAGTGAAGAGGAAGTGTTATTGGAAAGGGTGGCATCATTGGTGGTTCTCCCAATATGGGTGGTTGAGCATATCTCCTCTGGGTGGCATCGTTGGTGGTTCTCCCAATATGGGTGGTTGAGCATATCTCCTCCGTGGAGGTGTGGAGGAAGAGTTTATGGTCCTCATAGCGGACTAGAAGAAGTTCCCTTTTTCTCTGTGATTAATGGACGCCCATGTTGGTGCTCATGGTGTGTCATATTACCTAGAAGACCTGGGGGATGGAAGATAGAGGAAGTGTTATTGGAAAGGGTGGCATCATTGGTGTTCTCCCAATATGGGTGGTTGAGCATATCTTCTCTGGGTGGCATCGTTGGTGGTTCTCCCAATATGGGTGGTTAAGCATATCTCCTCCGTGGAGGTGTGGAGGAAGAGTTAATGGTCCTCATAGCGGACTAGAAGAAGTTCCCTTTTTCTCTGTGATTAATGGATGCCCATGTTGGTGCTCATGGTGTGTCATAATACCTAGAAGACCTGAGGGGTGGAAGATAGTGTCTTTATTGTAGGATCACAAATCAAGGATGATGATCAAGATTATGGTAAGAAGGGAAGAGTTGCATTATAAATTTGCGACCCGGCCTTTTAAAAAAAAACATGACAACTAGTGATGACGATGATGTTACTAAGGACAGGGCAACTAGACATCTGGCTCAACTATAGGTTTACTACTAATGTTGCAATATCTTTTTATTATTCCATTGAGTTGCTTATTTGGTTGAACTTAATGGACGTTTCTTTATTTTTTTTCAACCAAACTATGTATAGATTGACCTCCCCATGCTACAGACATCTGTAATGATTGCTTTTCAGCAACCCCATCCTGTGATCATACAGGCCAGGAAAGCCCCAAATGTCCTTACACACATGCCCTGTTCTAATTATTAGTGCCTCCAGGACCACCTCCTACTAATCATGTACTCCCCCAGATTTCTCTGACAGACACGATTCCTTCCCCTTCCCATTTAGACTTCATGGTAGTCTCTAGGAAGAAGGACGTCTAGAGGCTTTCTGTAAGCCCTGCACAGTCTGGGTGGAGAGGATTTGTGCCAAAACCAACCCATATTTTTTTTGTCCACGTATTGAACAAATTTTACCATAAACTGCCAATGGGATGTTTAGGAGACCAAAAGGGTCTTGGTCTTGATGATGTTGTGTCCCAGACCATGTCCCGGGATCAGAGTCAACCTGCCTATCTTCCTGACTCTACAGTCACATCATGGGATCGATGCTCAGATGTGATAGGGAGGAAATTCTCAGCATAGAAACTCACTGACAACTGAGCATGTGCAGAGTTGCCAACACAGCCACAAAATTCCAAGCTGAATTGGGGACATGGACAGGAGGGGGGGATAAAGAGCAATAGAATCAGCCAGTTTTTTTTTTTGCAGAATACAGAAAAGGAATCATCTCATAGTGACTGAGTATGAACAACATGGAATACACCTTTTATTGATCGATTTTTCATGATGTGGGTTTAGTGAATGCAGAGAATGCTGGGTAGGAGCCGTTGTACTAACTATGCAATGTTAGTACGGTGATCTCCCCCGTTGAGCTATTGTGTTCTGTAATGCCGCGTACACACGGTTGGAATTTTCGATGGAAAAAGTCAGACTACATTTTTTCATCGAATATTCTGGCCATGTGTATGCCCCATCTGACTTTTTCCGTCAGAAATTCCGACGGACTTAGAAAGAGAACACGTACTCTTTTTTTCCGAATTTTTTCCGAATTCCATTCGTCTGTATGGAATTCCGACGGAGAAAAAAAACACACATGCTCGGAAACAATTTGAAACATTGAACTTCAGTTTTCTAGGCTCGTCGTAGTGTTGTAAGTCATTTTTGCTAGGGGATCTATTGTTGCTATGGGATCAGTCATTGCTAGGGGATCTATTTTTGCTGGGGGGGTTTTGTTGCTGGGGAGATCTATTGTTGCTGGGAGGAAACTATTGTTGCTGGAGGGGATCTAGTGTTGCTGGAGGGGATTTATTGTTGCTGGCTGCACAGGATCGTGCTCGGAGGTGGGTAGGGGATGAAGACAAGGGGTGACTTGGGAGGGGGTAGTACTTGAACCTATTTTCTGAGAAGAAAGCCCTGCCCTGCACACCTTGGGGAGGAGGGGGCGCCGTTTGGCATATTCGCCCTGCCCCCTTCCCCCCCCGTCACTGTATACGGGATCAGGCGCACAGCCTTCCTGTTTTTTTTGCACTGGTACATGCCCCCCTGGCAGTGCCCAGCTCTCCATGCTCTTTGTGTGACAATATCATGTCTATTAGCCTATAAAGTGGAGAGAATTGAATTTCAGAGATTCTCCTCCAATGACTTCAGTGGGTTTCACATTAAAGTTTTCTTGGCCTTTATTCATGGAGAAAAAAAAACGTTATTTTTTTGTATTTGACCTATTTCTAATAAATGAAAAAAATAAATAAAAAGGGTAAAATTTTACGGTTGTGGCCCAACCTTTTAAACAACGCCGGGTGATGAATACAGCCGTAATGAAACATTATTCAGCGCTAAGTCACGGCGCGCCGGTTGCTGGCACGAGGCACCTATTAGCACGGCTCCAAATCTCTGGTTTACCACTCGCCGCTCTCAGCAGACCCCAGTTTCTGGGAAGCCGTAACCAGTAACACCGAGCCAAACCTTACAGTTTACGGCTCTCCAGTCACTGTTTGGAGCTGCGGACCCTCGCAACCGTAACCACGAGAGCACGTTACACATTCGGCATCTGCTCTGCTTCCGGGCTCCTTTCAGGATTCATTTTTTTGTAAGAGCCGTGGTGAGGTGCAAAGGATAGCAACCAAAAAGGCGTTAGGTTTGTTAGTTTGGAGCGGTCTGGGGGGGGGGTGCAAACAAACCTGAGACATCTACCCCCCCGGTTGCTCCAGCCCGCCACCCCACACCAATCCCCCCTCGCTTGCCGACTCGCTCGCTCACCAATCGATCGGCACGTATCTTATCCAGGTTGCGGCTTCCCCCCTCTGTCTCCTCCGTCTCCCAGCGGTCGCTGCTTCTCCTCCAGGGCCAATCAGGTCTTCGGACTCCCGGCGGTCTTAGGACATTTGCGGCAAATCGGGTCTCACTTCCTGATTGGCCGCGAGGCATAACAGAAGACATTAGCAACTATTAATTCGCTAATGGCACACAACTGGGTGAGCTTGGGGGGCGCAGTGCTCTGCGCCCCAAGCCCACCCTTCTTTTAAACCAATTAGAGCATCAGGCTCTAATCATGTGCTTCAGAAAAAAACAAAACAACATTAAAGTGGAGTTCCACCCATAAATATAACATTACATCAGTAGTTTTACAAAAATGTCATTAGTCATTTTTTTTTTTTCAGATGCCTTCAAAGTGTTGTTGCTAGGCAGAATAGTTAATCTTCCCACTTCCTGCACCTAGGTGCTTAAGCTTCCTAACCTACACCGCACAGACTCCTGAGAATGTAGTGGGTGTAACTTTCCAGGAGTCTGTGCACTCGCCAGTCTCGAAGAATCATGTGATTTGGACAGTACAGGTGCTGAAACCTGATCTACAACCTATTACACTGCTTGTGCAGCACTGAGCATGTGCGAGATCTGCAAGGCTGAAATCCAGGAAGTCATACAGTCTGGCTTCATGATGCCCACACTTAAGATGGCCCCAGTCAATTTCTATTTTATAAAGTGTCTAAATGCTGTAACAACCTAACAAAACGGACCTTAGTTTACAGACTAACTTTACTAGAATACATTAAGCTTGTGTATTACAGGGGTATTTATATTTAAAAAGTGAAATTGTGGCCGGAACTCCGCTTTAAGATACATGTGTCCGGCACCCTGCATGTAGATAAGGGGATTGGCGCATGAATTCGTGGGTGGCACCCCCTGTGCCCCGTATGGATGGGCCGTCACTGGCTTGGAGGTTTTTAATGTGGGGAGTCGGCAAGCTGCAGGCAGTTGACGGGTAGATTGTGAAAGTTGCCCGTGCCAGTCTTTCCCCCTCGGCCTCCACCACACTCATCTTCACTGCAGAGCAGAGAGCGGGAGGTAACACAGTACTGGACGGGGGGGTGGGTGCTTCCTTAGCTAGCCTTTCAAGTTACCAGCAGGTGGTTGGTTGCTAGGATGCCAGGCGGTCCTAGCAACCAATCACTAGCTTGTTAATATGAAAAGTTAACTCTGATGGCTCTCGCTCCTGCCCTCCATCCAGTACTATGCTGCATGGTGTAAGGTAGGAAAGTGCTACCTACACTCAGGGAGAAAAAGGGCAGGGGAAACAAGGACATTTTTTGTGGGGCACAATACACTACTGTGGGGGAGGAGCAGAGGGGCAGAGAACAGTACAGTGGGGGGTGGTGTGAAGGGGGAAATTACACTGCTTTGGGGGGGGGGGGGCACTGGACACTATTGTATGGGGGGGGTAGAGGAGAAGAGGACACTATGGTACTGATGGGCTCTGATAAGGTGGCACTGATGGGCACTGAAAGCCTGCACTGGTTGGCACTGATGGGGTGGCACTAGTGGGCACTTATGAGGAGGCAGTGATGGGCACTGATAGGTGGAACTAATGGGTGGAACTGCTAGGCTCTGATAGGTGGCACTGATCAGGGGCGGACTGACCATTGAGTCACTCGGGCACTGCCCGAGGGCCCCATGCCAGTAGGGGGCCCCATCAGGGTTGCCAGGCTCAGTAAAACCAGGGACAGTATGTAAAAATCTATGTTTTTTTTTTACATCTGTCCCTGATATGTCCGAAACCGACATGCTTTTGATGTGAAAATCCCAAGATTTTAGCTGCCCCGCCTCTGTACTGCCTCCTGGTGTGGTGGCCATCTGTAAGCCCAGGGGCCCCATAATCTTCTATTGCCCGGGGGCCCCATGAGTTGTCAGTCCGCCCCTGGCACTGATAGATACTGATGGGCAGCACTGATGAGTACTAACTAGTAGGTGCCACTGATAGGCTGCACTAATAGGTGGAACTAATGGGTGGCACTGCTGGGCTCTGATAGGTGGCACTGATGCATACTAATGGGTGGCTCTGATGGATACTGATGGGCGGCACTGATAGGTGACACTAATGAGGAGGCACTGATTGGCACACATTGGAAGCATTGATGGGCAGTGTTGGCACTGCACTGATAATCAGTGGCCGGTATTGAAGTTTAAGAGAAATGCTGCTTATGCTGGACGCATAGGAAAGCAGATTGCTTCCATTTTTAAACCTACCCTATGATGTTGACTCTTGCTACCTGTATTTGATGCCATCAACCCTAACAGAGGTCAATTATCACACCTATATCAAGTCTTTCCCATGGCGGGTGTGGCGGCCTCCACTGATTGTTGCCCCCGGTGCAGCGCCTCCATAGTTCCATATGACGGCTCATCGTCTACTAAACCTGTTGCAGGAACCCGTCAAACTTCAACATTCACTCTGGTTCTCGGCGCGCGCGCCGCCGCCGCCTGGGCCTTAAAACTGCTAAGTCAGGGTTTTGTCGTGAGCGTCCTCCTGGGTCCAGTATTACATGTGTTCGCTTGATCTGCTGAGAGCAATGAGCAAATAAACAGTCCGATACATAAACAGGTTCCTGGCTTAATCATGTCAGCAGCTGGTCTGCAACAGACGAGGGAGCAGAATATATAATCACCGGCGCGTCTGTTTAGAATTCTGCTAGCAAGCACCCTGCCGAGAGGGGTTTTGCGTTTGGCTAAGGTGTACGCCGTCGCTCTGGCCTGGGTGGTAACCGTTGTACTATTGCAATAACAATAAAATAAAAAAAAAACCCAGAAGTGAATTCCTCCTTGTCAGCAACATTACTGGCCAGCTGAGACTTTAAATCGAGCGGAGTCCGGGCGCGCAGGGGTGTCGGAGGAGAGGGGTTTGGTGTTGTGTTAATCTCCAAGTGGAAATGTGTGTGTGTTCAGGTCCTGCCCTGTGGAAATTGGCGTAGGTCTGGCCTGGGGAACATGCTTACAGCTTAGTAATAAACACCTGGGGGCCTATTGATAATGGTCGTATAGGGCCATGTGCCGTGAGACCCACGGGCCCCTCGTCGTCACGTATTCGCCAAGTGACCAGACTCTGGTTTTATAAAGACCCTCCAATGGGATTAGCAAATCCAAAGAGTGTACAAGTACACATTACATACGGCGCATAAAGTCCCCTCCATTGCTCTCACCCTCCTCCAATCTCCTAATTCCATTCTTTTTCCTTTTTTTTTCTTTGCTGCTGTGATCTGACTGTCTATTAGAGGGTCTATTATTCGTTCTCCAAGATCCAACTGTATGTAGGAACATTGCCCTTCTCTCTTGCTCGCTGCCAGATGGCCTATGGGGCTATGAAATATGGACTAGGGACTAGGGATGAGCTTCTTATTCGAGTCGAACTCATGTTCGATTCGAACATCGTATGTTCGATCGTTCGTCGAAATACGAACAAAACGTGTCGTTCGCGCCAAATTCGAGTTACGTTTCACAGACCATAATTCACTGCGGCATCGCTGGCTGATGATTGGCCAAGCATGCACTATGACCCGCATGCTTGGCCAATCACAGCTTGCAATAAATGGAGAGCCATAATTGGCCAAAGCCAATTCCCAGAGGTCAAGAATACCCTGACGACCCTTATGATCCATGAAAAGATGTCTAGCGTCCTCCACGACTCCCATGCTACATTCCTTAAGGTATGGGCCCCGTGGTGGTCCTATACACTCCCTAGTTTGCACCCGTCTAGTCTAGGGCTCTAAATTAAATTTGTCCTCACTTCCAGCCTGAGGCTCCTTCCTTTCTCCTTCTTTGCTTCTGGGCTTTTTGCTCTATTCCTCCCCTCTTTCCCCCTCTGTTGTGCGTGTTTTTATGTTTGTTTCTTTGTTTTGTTTTTTGTTTCTTCTTTCATTATTTTTTTGTTTTTTTATATTATTATTTTTATTTTATTTATTTTTAATTTTTTTCTCTCCCCCATTTTGCGGATAACTCCACCCTCTTTACCTACCTTGGCCCCTGGTTCTCAAGGCTCAGGCATAACGCACTGCCCCCATTTCCCCGGCTGGAGAGACGGTGGTAACTTATAATTAGTTCTCTTATAGTATATATTCTATTATGTGCTTTCATGTGTATTTACGTTTTATGTCCATATCCCCTGCGTGGGAACTTGTTGTCTGTTTCCCCTTTTTTTATATTTCAATAAAAATATTGTACCAGAAAAAAAAAAGTGTACATTGTAAGCGAGGAGCGGATCCTTTCCTGGGAGATCCAACCTCCTGTGCAGGTAAATCAGCTCCAGCCATCCAATCTTGTATAAACGGAGTTCTACTTTAACCACTTGCCCACCAGGTAAATTCTGGCACTTCTCTCCTTCATGTGAAAATCACAATTTTTTTGCTAGAAAATTTATCAGAACCCCCAAACATTATATATTTTTTTTTAGCAGACATCCTAGGGAATAAAATGGCAGTCATTGCAATACTTTTTGTCACACCGTATTTGCGCAGCGGTCTTACAAGCGCACTTTTTTTGGATAAAAATCACTTTTTTGAATTAAAAAATAAGACAACAATACATTTTGCCCAATTTTTTTATATATTGTGAAAGATAATGTTACGCCGAGTAAAATGATACCCAACATGTCACGCTTAAAAATTGCGCCCGCTCGTGGCATGGCGTCAAACTTTTACCCTTAAAAATCTCGATAGGCGACGTTTAAAAAATTCTACAGGTTGCATTTTTTGAGTTGCAGAGTAGGTCTAGGGCTAGAATTATTGCTCTCGCTCTAACGATCGCGGCGATACCTCACTTGTGTGGTTTGAATACCGTTTTCATATGCGGGCGCTACTCGCGTATGCGTTTACTTCTGCGCGCGAGCTCGTCGGGACGGGGCGCTTTAAAAAATTTTTTTTTGGTTTTCTTATTTATTTTTATTTAGTTTTATAATTTTTTACACTGAAAAAAATAAAATAAAAAAAATTGATCACTTTTATTCCTATTACAAGGAATGTAAACATCCCTTGTAATAGAAAAAAGCATGACAGGTCCTCTTAAATATGAGATCTGGGGTCAAAAAGACCTCAGATCTCATAATTAGACTTAAATGCAAAAAAATAAATAAAATAAAAAAAATGTCATTTTTTCAAATGACAAAAAAAAAAATGTTTCTTTAAGAGGCTGGGCGGGACTGACGTTTTGACGTCACTTCCGCCCAGCAGAGCTATGAGGACGGGTGAAGGAGATTTCTCCTTCAGTCCCGTCCCCGCTCAGCTGCCGGACACATCGGATCCCCTCCGCCGCTACCGACGGCTCCGGTAAGCGGCGGAGAGCGCGGGAGAGCGGCGGGAGGGGGGGGGGGCCCCTCTCCCGCCACCGATAACGGCGATCTCGCGGCGAATCCGCCGCGGAGACCGCCGTTATCGTGTACACCACCGCCCCCTGCAAAGATGAATATCTCGGTTGTGGCAGCAGCTGCTGCCGTTATCGAGATATTCAACTTTAAAAAGGAGGACGTCTTTTTGACATGGGGCGGTGGTCAAGAGGTTAATCAGTTTTGTGGCCTAGACTATTTTTTTTTACCAGTAGCTGGCATGAAATTTGCGCTTGGGGATCATCTCCCCCCTACCCCCCTCTCTTTCCCCGGGCCCCCGCGCTGTCAAATCATTCCTCGGCATCAACGTGGAAATGGACTTTCAGAAATTCAAAGACGGTTACGTCAGAAGCAGAGCCCCTAGTGGCTTTTTCTAGACTTATAAAAGCCACAAATTATTTCAAAATATTGTGTTTTGAAAGAAGAAGAAAAAAAAAGTAAGCTGTGTAAGTTTGTGTTATTTTATCCGACTTTCATGAGCTGGAAGGAAAGTGGATTCCTAAAAAAACGGCATTTTTCTGGCCAGGTCGTATTATTATTGACTCGATTTAATCCTCTTGTTGGTGCAAATTTGAAAGTCGGAGAAAGGACGCGGCGGTTTGAATAGTCCACGTTCCGAGGGCGATTGTTTTAAGGCGTTATTTTGAGGGTAGACATGTGCAATTCGTTTGTTCCGAGTTCGTTTTTTTAGCGAATTTCCACAAATTTTATTAATTTGGAAATATTAGCGAAAACCCGTTTAACGAATTTTCATGAATATTCGTAAAATCGAATATTCGAGAATTCGTAAATTCATAAATTCGAAAACTCATGAATTGGTAAGTTTCGAAATTCGGAAATTTTGAAATATTCACAAACCCGAAAATTTGAAAATCGAAATAACTAACTCACTATTAAATTATAGGTATTGGAATTTCCTTTCAAATTTGGCTGTTAGTGAACGTAACGAATACGAGTTTATCTGAAGTTACGAATTATCCGAAATAACGAATGCCGCATCTAAACAAATCGAACGCAGCAAATTAATAACAATAATAATAATAAAAACTTTTTATTATTATTATTATTATTCATTTGTTATGTTCCATTTGTTTAGATGCAGCATTTCGTTATTTCGGATAATTCGTAACTTCGGATAAATTCGTATTCGTTACGTTCACTAACAGCCAAATTTGAAAGGAATTTCAATACCTATAATTTAAAAGTTAGTTATTATTAGTTAGTTATTATTATTATTAATATTATTATTATAATATTATTAGTTAGTTACTGTAGCTATTCTTTTGAATATACAGATTTTCTTTCTTATTTTTGGATTTTCTAATTTACGAATTTTTGAATTTACAAATTTACGAATTTTTGAAATTTTACAAATTTTCTAATTATCCAATTTACGAATTTGCTAATTTTTTAATTGACAAATTTACAGATTTTCAATTTTTTTATTTACTAATTAATGAATTTTACAAATTTTACAAAAATATACGAATTTTCAAATTTTCGAATTAACGAATTTGCAAATTTTACAAATTTTACAAATTTATGATTTTTCAAATTTATGAATTTTGCGAATTTTCAAATATACAAATTTATGGATTTACGAATTTTCGAATTGTCGAAATTATGAATTTTACAAATTTTGCAAAAATATAAGAATTTTCAAATTTTCTAATTGACGAATTTGCAAATTTTACAAATTTATGAATTTTCTAATTTATGAATTTGCGAATTTTCAAACTTACAAATTTATGGATTTACGAATTTTCGAATTGGCGAATTTACGAATTTTCTAATTTACAAATTGCGACTCTAGGCGAATGGCCCGGAAAAAAACTAAAACAAATGAAACGAAAACGAATGAATTTTTCGGCACTGCACATGTCTATTTGAGGGCCACTAAATATAAATTCTGAAGTTGATTTAATGGATTTCTTTAAAAGGTTTTTGGCTTTGCCGAGCCAACGACGGGAAATGAAGACAAAGACCCAATGGAACAAAGTTTATTTCTGGAAACTGTAAAGAGTGTCATTTGCATTTGAAGGAAGGGAAGCCACAATCAAGGGTTAATAATCCATACCCGGCACAGATAGAGACACCTGAGCGTCCGCCCACTAACGCATTTCACCCAGTTAGGGCTCATTTGCATATGCTGCCTTCCTTCTAGCTCCCTTAAAAAAACGTTCTGCAGTAGATAGCCACTTGCCGACCACAATACGTATTTATATATGTTGCGGCTTGCAGGTGGTTAAGGATGAAGCTATTAGCCATAATATCAGTATTTAAGTCAAAATAGACAATTCATCAAGATCTACAATGACGCCACTTCCGGTTACTAAAAAAACATCAGTAATTGCGGATTTCGATGACTTGCTGCTTTGACACAACACCCGCAACAGAATACACTCCGGTACACAGTATTATGAGCGGATTTTGTTAGTCTACTCCGATACTAACCAACTTGAGGGGGAGATGGAGGTTTGGGTTACGTTTATCTAAAGGGGAAGAGGGAGGTTTGGGTTACATTTACCTAAAGGGGGAGATGGAGGTTTGGGGGGTACAGTTTTCTTGAGGGGGATATGGGGGTTTGGGTTACATTTATCTAAAGAGGAAGAGGGGGGTTTGGGGCTACATTTATTTCAAGGGGGAGAGGGAGGTTTAGGTTACATTTATCTAGAGGAGGAGTAAGAGACTTGGGTCACATTTATCTAGAGAAGGAGTAAGAGACTTGGGTCACATTTATCTAGAGGAGGAGTAAGAGACTTGGGTCACATTTATCTAGAGAAGGAGTAAGAGACTTGGGTCACATTTATCTAGAGGAGGAGTAAGAGACTTGGGTCACATTTATCTAGAGAAGGTGTAAGAGACTTGGGTCACATTTATCTAGAGGTTTGGGGGTACATTTATTTTGAGGTGGAGATGGAGGTTTAGGGGTACATTTATTCGAGGAGGAGAGGGAGGTTTAAGTTACATTTATCTAGAGGAGGAGTAAGAGACTTGGGTCACATTTATCTAGAGGTTTGGGAGTATATTTATTTAGAGGTGAAGATGGAGGTTTAGGGGTACATTTATCTAAAGGGGAAGAGGGAGGTTTGTGGGTAGATTTATCTACAGTAGAGGGGGAGGTAGGGAGTTTAGGTTACATTAATGGGGGTACATTTATCTAGAGTGAGATATGAAGGGTTGGGGGTACATTTATCTAGAGGGTGAGAGGGAGGTTTAAGGGTACATTTATCTGAGGGGGTAAGGGGGTTGGGTTACATTAATCTAGAGGAAGAGATGGAGGTGAGGAAAGAGGTTTGGGTTACATTTATCCAGAGGAAGAGATGAAGGTTTGGGGGTACATTTATCTAGAGGGAGATATGAAGGTTGGGGGTACATTTTTCTAGAGGGAGATATGAAGGGTTGGGGGTACATTTATCTAGAGGGTGAGAGGGAGGTTTAAGGGTACGTTTATCTGGCGGGGGGAGAAAGGGGGTTGGGTTACATTAATCTAGAGGTAGAGATGAAGGTGAGGAAAGAGGTTTGGGTCACATTTATTTGAAGAGGGAGATGGGGGGGGGGGGGTTGGCGTTACATTGATGTCATTTCTGGACATACACTTTCACCTATGTACAGTTTGTACATTACATGAAAAGAGACTCAAGCACTTCTTTTGAACCTCAGCATGAACAAAGTGTTCCTCTAGAGGACTCCGTCTAGCTGAGGCCGTTAGCGCAGAATGCAAATATTTGACGGACAAATTTTCCTGCTAAAGAACCCGAGATGATTAATTGCGCCTGTCATTCAGAATTGCTGTTTTCTTCACTGATAATATTATTATTAGGCGCTCCTGTTTGTTCACAGTCAGGACCTGCGTGAGCCTGGAGTGGAGCCGGATATCGTTATGGATAAAAATATCATATACCTGACAACCATTTACATAATAGCCATCATACAGCGAGGAGCCCTTAAAGTGGATCTACAGCGGAGAGTAAAAAATATTGTGAGAATGTACTCGGTGGTGGGACTTTAAATTCAGCACTGGAGAAACCAATATCCAGAAAAATATATTAAATGTATTTATTAACGAGCCACACGCAATCTCACTAATTACACAATATATCCATCAAAACAACATGGCGGTGTAAACTGTCCATTTAAGTACAATCCATATTTTTTTGGCCACAACAGCATATAAAACCTTATGTTCCTGTAGGGCATAATAAAAAGCTACTTATTTGTCACGGTAGTACAGCGCGGTCTTCCTTGCACCCAAAGTTTCCACAGTGTTTTCTTTTCATCAGTGCTACCATTTGGATTCTTGAGCCGGCTGTGACTATTCGCTCCCTAATCCAAGATGGCAGTACTGGACCCCTGGTGACATTCCATAGACTTTCCTCTTGGGATTCATGAACCTGACCCCCAATGTCACTGGATAGACTATCCTTCTGGGATACATGAACCTGGCCCCCAATGATGACTCTAAAGACTATCCTTCTGGGATACATGAACCTGGCCCCCAATGACACTCTATAGACTGTCTTTCTGGGATACACAAACCTGACCCCCAATGACACTCTATAGACTGTTATCCTGGGATACACAAACCTGACCCCCAATGACATTCTATAGACTGTTATCCTGGGATACATGAACGTGGCCCCCAATGACATTCTATAGACTGTCTTCCTGGGATACATGAACCTGGCTCCCAATGACACTCTATGGACTGTCCTTCTGGGATACATGAACCTGGCCCCCAATGACACTCTATGGACTGTCTTTCTGGGATACATGAACCTGGCCCCCAATGACACTCTATAGACTGTCCTTTTGGGATACATGAACCTGGCCCCCAATGACACTCTATAGACTGTTCTTCTGGAATACATGAACCTGGCCTCCAATGACATGCTATAGACTGTCTTTCTGCGATACACGAACCTGACCCCCAATGACACTCTATAGACTATCCTTCTGGGATACATGAACCTGGCCCCCAATGCCATTCTATAGACTGTCTTCCTGGGATACATGAACCTGGCCCCCAATGCCATTCTATAGACTGTCTTCCTGGGATACATGAACCTGGCCCCCAATGACATTCTATAGACTGTCATCCTGGGATACATGAACCTGTACCCAATGACACTCTATGGACTGTCCTTCTGGGATACACGAACCTGACCCCCAATGACACTCTATAGACTATCCTTCTGGGATACATGAACCTGGCCCCCAATGCCATTCTATAGACTGTCTTCCTGGGATACATGAACCTGGCTCCCAATGACATTCTATAGACTGTCTTCCTGTGATACATGAACCTGGCTCCCAATGACATTCTATAGACTGTCTTCCTGTGATACATGAACCTGGCCCCCAATGACATTCTATAGACTGTCTTCCTGTGATACATGAACCTGGCTCCCAATGACATTCTATAGACTGTCTTCCTGTGATACATGAACCTGGCCCCCAATGACATTCTATAGACTGTCTTCCTGTGATACATGAACCTGGCCCCCAATGACATTCTATAGACTGTCTTCCTGGGATACATGAACCTGGCCCCCAATGACACTCCTATAGACTATCCTTCTGGGATACATGAACCTGGCCCCCAATAACACTCTATAGGCTGTCCTTTTGGGATACATGAACCTGGCCCCCAATGACACTCTATAGGCTGTCCTTCTGTGATACATGAACCTGGCTCCCAATGACACTCCATAGACTGTCTTTCTGGCATACATGAACCTGGCCCCCAATGACATTTTATAGACTGTCTTCCTGGGATACATGAACCTGGCCCCCAATGACACTCCTATAGACTATCCTTCTGGAATACATGAACCTGGCCTCCAATGACATGCTATAGACTGTCTTCCTGGGATACATGAACCTGGCCCCCAATGACATTCTATCGACTGTCTTCCTGTGATACATGAACCTGGCCCCCAATGACATTCTATAGACTGTCTTCCTGTGATACATGAACCTGGCCCCCAATGACATTCTATAGACTGTCTTCCTGTGATACATGAACCTGGCCCCCAATGACATTTTATAGACTGTCTTCCTGTGATACATGAACCTGGCCCCCAATGACATTCTATAGACTGTCTTCCTGGGATACATGAACCTGGCTCCCAATGACACTCCTATAGACTATCCTTCTGGGATACATGAACCTGGCCCCCAATAACACTCTATAGACTGTCCTTTTGGGATACATGAACCTGGCCCCCAATGACACTCTATAGGCTGTCCTTCTGTGATACATGAACCTGGCTCCCAATGACACTCCATAGACTGTCTTTCTGGCATACATGAACCTGGCCCCCTGATGACATGCTGTAGACTTTCCTTGAACGAGCCCTGAAAGTCTTGGGAGGGCATGTGGCCTTATGGTCAGGTTTTCTCTTTACTATGTGGTCTCCCTTTGGGGGAACCTCACCTAGCACATGGGTGAACCTTGCTTTGGCTTATTGCATTAAGATCTCAGCAGTGGAATTCCCGGCTCCACCCACCAGCCCTTATATGGAGGTGCCACGCTCCCTGTTGAATTGCTTACCCATTGGTTTTCTCATTCCTGTCCTCTAAGGTTCTGTCTCAAAATAACCGGAAATAGCGGGGGGCTGTTGAACGGAGACTGAGGATTCGGAAATGTTTTCCCTGCCTCCTACAAGGTTACAATGTTGAGGGAGACTGAGGAAATGCCTCCTCCTGCCTGCAGCAGACTGATGACATCATCTCAGCCTAGGCATTGTCTGGACCTCATGGCTGGCTCTGTAAGAGGAGGAGCTTTTCTGTTTATTAGGGAACGTCAGGAATTTATTCACGTAGACTACTGAAATATTCACTTTAAAATCAGTTTTGTACATATGACATGTGGCATACATTGTGCACACGGCCTCAGCTATCATATATTCTCAAAATTACAAAATGATTTCTCTCCATTCTTGTATGCGGGAAGTCAGGGGTTAATGTTCATAAATAAGAAGGAAAATGTGCAACAATTTCGTATGTCATTCCTACCTTTTAATTACATGCAGTGTGCGGAAAAACACCACTCCCTCCTCGCGAAGAAAATATACCTTAGGAGCAAATATTTGCACTAGTGCTGAGGTAGAGCCGGCGGTGACTCCGGTTCTTAACCGTTTCCTCGGCAGGGCTGTCCAGCCGTGGTCCTCGAGGGCCGCATACAGTACAGGGCAGAACATCACCGCCCAATTCAATGACTTTATATTCAGCATGGACTAGAAAAATATTTTCATTGATTACACAGTAATTATTGTAACTTTTAGCTAAAATTGGTTTTATTCATAAAGTAAAAAAGTAAATACTGCGCTTCCCTAGAAATCTCTCTAGTGGGCAGCCAACACCACAAAAGGATAATTGTAACAAACTAGGTAAATAAAAGTGCAGCGCCTATAACAGGAACTCCTATAACAAGAATTCTATATAGTGAAGTGTAATAAACAAATTCAAACGTATCAAAGTGAAAATGTGATTTGCAACTTAAAGCGGGGGTTCCGCGGGAATACGTTTTTTTTTTCTCCAGATCCTTCTGCCGCTCTTACCTTACATTAAATTGTAGTCCTAATACTATAGCCGCCGGCATTCTGTTTCAGCCGCAAAAGATGTTTTATAAAATTCTTGGATGGACGCTTCCATCTTGCTTGTGGGCACTCTGAAGCCCACAAGCAAATCCTTCCGGGATGCGGTGAATGCTGATGTCCCAGCATTCACCGCTCTATCCTGCGCATGTGCAGTGTTGAAGGCGAGCGGCACCGTCAACACTACACAGAGATATTGCGTAATTACAGTACAGCGCGTCTCCTGGGAGTCTCGACACATCACTCCCAGGAGACATCGCGCTCAGCCGGGGAATTCTAAAGCACGCCCACTCCCGTGGGAAAAGGAACCCGGAAGCAACAATAAATCCTCCTGAATCAAGGTAAACAATGCGATTAAAAAAAAAAAAAGATGGATTATACATACTCGATGGCTGCTGGTATGAGTCAGACAAAGTTGATTTTTAGGGTGAACCTCCGCTTTAATATACATGACATATATATAAGTGTCCATAAAAGTGAAAAAAAGCTTAAAATGTAATTCATAAAATGCAAAAAGTCCAGACATTAAATCCAAAAATGTCAAATAAAAAATATAAAATAATCATCTCAAACACCACATCCAAAATAAAGGTAAATTCATTAATTCATACACAATTTGCGCAGTATGGAAGTGGTGTGGACCAAGTGTATGTGCCCGACCGGTTTCGTCTGAAAAGACTTCAACACGGGTTGAGGAGGAGAGCCGCCGAGCAGGGAGTGGGGATGTGGCGTGGGGGGCAGCCGTGGTGCCAGAGGAGAGGAGGCTCAGTCAGCCAGAGGAAAGGAGGTTCAGGAGCCATGGAGAGCCTCCGAACCGAGCGGGGATGTCGCATTGCGCGCCGGGCACGGGGCGGCATTGTAATTGCAGCCTTCTAAGCTTGCGGCACCTATGATGGACGTCCCACGTCCCGCGGTCCCGGATTGGACCAGTGGGACATCCATCATAGGCGCTGCAGGCTCCAGAAGGCGGGACCTGCTCTGTCACTCGGCGGCGCTCGGAAACAAAATGGTCCCTGCTCGGTGGCACTCGGGGCTATTTATTAAATGCTCTTAGAGCGAGACTCGGGGCTTTTCCCCAACCCATTCGGGGCTCCAGCCTCCCCAGCCCACCCCTAACAACGCCCCTGCCTGGAGGTCGATCCACACAGCTTTCTGTCGAGGAGATCACCAGTCCCAGTCCAGTGGAAGCGAGGGGCACTATTACAGCAGTGACCAGATGCATGTATGACCCACCACCATACGGTGTAGTTTGGGTCCACACCATTCGGTAAGGGCATTTCATCTGATTATTTGTTTCTGGAGGGATCACGTTTCCTTGAAGGGAAATTTTCCACATTGATTCTACAAAGATTGCTCCATTTGGATTTTTTTCACTTTTATGGACACTTATATATATATGTCTGTCATGTATATTAAGTTACAAATCACATTTTCACATTGATACTTTTGAATTTGTTTATTACACTTCACTATATAGAACTCTTGTTATAGGAGTTCCTGTTATAGGCGCTGCACCTTTTTTTTACCTGGTTTTATTCATAGGTTCCACCAATAATTAATCATTAGATATATTTAGGTAGATTCACACACAATGGCCTAAACTTGCGGCGGCGTAGCTTAGTGTGTTTAGGCTACGCCGCCGTAAGTTAGCTAGGCAAGTACATGATTCACAATGTACTTACCTGCTAAGTTACGGCGGCGTAGCCTAAATCGGCGGGCGTAAGGGCGCCTAATTCAAATGTGTTTGAGGGGGGCGTGTTTTATGTCAATTGGGCTTGACTTTACGTTTTTTACGTATTTTGCGAACTGCGCATGCGCCGGGCGCCTACATTTCCCAGTGTGCATTGCGGCTAAGTACGACGCACGGGCCTATTGATTTCGTCGATTCACGGACGACTTACGCAAACAACGTAAAAAATTAGAATTTCGACGCGGGAACGGCAGCCATACTTAACATTACTATTCCATTAGGGCTAAGCTCTAACTTTAGGCGGCCTATCTCTAACGTAAACGGCGTAAAAGTACTGCGTCGGCCGGGCGTACGTTCGTGAATCGGCGTATCTACTCATTTACATATTCTACGCCGACCGCAATGGAAGCGCCACCTAGCGGCCATCCGAAATATTGCAATCTAAGATAGGACGGCGCAAGCCGTCGTATCATAGATATGTTTAAGCGTATCTCTGTTTGAGCATACACTTAAACATAAGTCGGCTTAGATTCTGAGTTAGGTCGGCTTATCTACTGATAAGCCAGCCTAACTCTTACTGAATCTACCTATAAGTCATTAATACATTTAAGCGTCCACCATTAATTAATACATATTTACAGGGATGTTGGTGCCAATTCGACAGAGGCTGCTACAGTGGTTGATTCACCATTAGGTGGAGATTTCAAGGACACGCCCCCCAATCAGCTAAATAGAACATACAGGGAGCAGCAGAACAGTGACAAAGTCATCCCTCTGATCCCTCTGATCTCCTTACCTGTAAGCCCTTTGACAGTGTTCGACTGGCAGCATCATACCAACCATTTGAGCCCTAATGGGCTTAGAGTTCTGACCCTCCCTGTCTCAGTTGTAATGCTGTGAAGAACCCTACAGAAAGCTAATATAAAGAAACACTCAACTACCTTTACACCTTGAATTTAGAATACATGTAATGAACACATAACTGTATATATATATATATTTTTTTTTTTTTATATATATATATATATTTGCCTAAAATTCAGCTTTAAGTGTGGGGTACTTTGTGTAGATCTGTGGAGCCCCTCCTCAGGCTGGCTCCTGGTGACACCAATGCTGGGAATTGGGTTCACTATTCCTCGCCAGTCCCAGCCGCCGCGCTCCGGAGGAAAGGTGGAGAAGTGATTGATTGACAGACTCCAGTTTTACAATCCTCCAGAGTCTTATAGAATATACCTGTTTATTTCAAGAAGTAGAGGGATTTCTTTTTTTTTTTTTAGGTCCGCCTGAGCTGAGAAAAAGTGAGGGGGGAAAAAAAAGGAATCTGAACAGCTTGTACATTAAATACCAGCCAGCCAATCAATATTCATAGGGCGACGTGCCGCTTTCTACCAGACCCTTATTAACCCCTTGCGGCATGAATATTAATAAGCTCATTTCTAGCACATCTGCTCGGTAAAGGGTTAGATCAGGCTTACAAAAATATTTAAAAAATTGTTTCACATTCTATTGGACAAAAAAGCGGATTTTCTTTTATTTAAAGTTTTATTTAATTTAAACTATTTATTTATTGTGCTTTCTTTTACTTTTTGTTGTTTGTTTCGTGTCTAATTTTAAACTTTTTTAAATTTAATTCTTTTTATTTCTCTTTTTTTTATTTTTTCATCTTCTTCTTTCTTGTTTTTTTTTTTTTTTATATTATTTTATTGTTTGCATGACTCTACATATATTTAGAGGAATAATCAAAAATAAATAGAGGCCAACACCAGGTTACTCCACTCACCCCTGGAATCTATTTGTTATGTATTTTTTTATTATTTTATACTTTATTTTTTTTTTTTACTTTTTGTACATATACCATTGTTCCATCATATAATAATAGAGACAATGTTAATGTCCCCTATAGATTACTCATTCAATAATATAGACACTGTGGATGTCCCCTATAGATTTCTCATACAATGATAGAGACAGTGTGACCATTCCCTATAGATTCCACATACAATGATAAAGACAGTATGAATGTCCCCTATAGATTCTTCATACAATGATAGAGACAGTGTGACCGTCCCCTATATATTCCTCATACAATGATAGAGACAGTGTGACCATTCCCTATAGATTCCTCATACAATGATAGAGACAGTGTGACCATTCCCTATAGATTCCTCATACAATGATAGAGACAGTGTGACCATTCCCTATAGATTCCTCATACAGTGATAGAGACAGAGTGACCATCCCCTATAGACTCCCCATACAATGATAAAGACAGTATGAATGTCCCCTATTGATTCCTCATACAATGATAGAGTGTGACCATCCCCTATAGATTCATCATATTATAATAAATACATTGTGAACATCCCCTATAGATCCCTCATACAATGATAGAGATTCTGTGACCACCTCCTATAGATTCATCATATAATAATAGAGACAGTGTGATATATAGATTCCTCATACAATGATAAAGACAGTATGAATGTCCCCTATAGATTCCTCATACAATGATAGAGATGGTGTGAACATCCCCTATAGATTCGTCATACAATGATAGAGACAGTGTGACCACCTCCTATAGATTCCCCATACAATGATAGAAACAGTGTGACCGTCCCCTATAGATTTTTCATATAATGATAAAGACAGTATGAATGTCCCCTATTTATTCCTCATACAATGATAGAGACAGTGTGACCGTCCCCTATAGATTCCTCATACAATAATAGAGACAATGTGAATGTCCCCTATAGATTCCCCATGCAATGATAGAGACAGTGTGGCCGTCCCCTATAGATTCCTCATACAATGATAGAGACGGTGTGACCGTCCCCTATAGATTCCTTATACAATAATAGAGACAATGTGAATGTCCCCTATAGATTCTCCATACAATGATAGAGACAGTGCGACCGTCCCCTATAGATTCCTCATACAATGATAGAGACAGTGTGACCGTCCCCTATAGATTCCTTATACAATGATATAGACCACCTCCTATAGATTCCTCATACAATGATAGAGACAGTGTGACTGTCCCCTATAGATTCCTCATACAATGATAGAGACAGTGTGACCGTCCCCTATAGATTCCTCATACAATGATAGAGACAGTGTGACCGTCCCCTATAGATTCCTCATACAATGATAGAGATGATACAAATGTCCCCTATATATTCCTCATACAGTGATAGAGACAGTGTGGCCGTCCCCTATAGATTCCTCATACAATGATAGAGACAGTGTGACCATCCCCTATAGATTCCTTATACAATGATAGAGACCACCTCCTATAGATTCCTCATACAATGATAGAGACGGTGTGGCCGTCCCCTATAGATTCCTCATACAACGAGCGGGCCATGTGTCGGTGTCGGTGATGGAGATTAGCGGGCGCTCCCACTCCTTTCACTCTCTCTGTCAGTTTATCTTTTGATCAAACAGTAAACTTCCGCTACCTGCAGATCAGGTCAGAAGTTTTCTTTTTCTTCGTTGCTTTCATGTCCCCGGCGTGGTGTTTGTCTTTTTTATCTCTTTCGCTTAACATAATATCCGGTAGCTGGTTCCTTCCAATAATACGTCTAGAAAACATTGTTATCTGTGTGCCGAGCGGCAATAACCCGGGTCATATAAGTTGCCATACCATGCCATGCTCAGAGGGTGGAAGATTCACTGCTCAGCCACTACAGTGTCGGACAATTTTAACCCCCTTTCAAGCTGCTCCAGTGAAATGGAACCGCACCGTGGGAGCAACACGCCTTGCCCGGAGGTTTGGTGCGTTCTCCAATAGAGTTGCATTATGTCCCACAGTTTTGGTGCACTTTCTGTAAGTTTTCCCAAATCTCCCGCATTCTGTATCTTTAGTGCACTTTCAAAGCATCTGGAGCCGCAGTACCCCGATTGCTGCAGCTACATTGCCATTCAAGGGGGCCCACCACCGCACGGCAACTTGGATTCCTCCCAGACTGCCGCAGAGGAAGTGGGCAAGAGCAGAGGTGTAACTAGAACCTTCAGGGCTCTGGTGCAAGAAACCATGAAGGGCCCCAATGGCAGGGCCGATCCTAGGGTCACAATATTTCTGGCGCCCCCACATGGGCGTCGTCATTTTACCAACTCCTCCCCTTTACAACTGTTTCTATGGCAATGACTCAACCACAGAGATGCTCCCCCACGAAGTCTTAATTACCCCGGGATCCTTACATGATCTCTTAACAATAAACAAAATACAGGAAGAGAAGCAGAGTACTTTATTTGGGACCTGAAGGGGGGCCTCTGTGATGGACACAGAGAGGCTTCTGTTAGAGAGTCTGTTAGATGTTCGGCGCCCCCACCTCTGCAGGCGCCTGGGTGCAATGCACCCTGTGCACCCTGCCTAGGATCGGCCCTGCCCAATGGCCAAGGACCTTCCCATTAATCTCGAAGAGCCTCACCGTCTTGGGGTCCCCACACGGTGGTAGAATACCAGGATTTGGTCTCAAGCACGACGTTTGGGAACGTTGGGGGACGTTTTTTATTTTTGTTAGATTTTTTCTTTTATTATTATTTTTTCTTACCATTTTATTTTAGTTATTTATTTATCTTTTTTGAAGAATGATCACATCACAGAAGACATAGTGCAACGTTTCGGAGCCGCGCAGGACCCCTTTTGTCAGGCCCGTGAGTTAGAAGAAGGTAGAATGGATCCTACAGCTCTTGTTGAGTGATGTTAGGATTAAAAACAGTCAACTGGACTTGTGTGTGGTACTCAACATAGCTGGTGGGGCCTACATGGAAGCAGGGCCGGCCTTTGGGGTGTGCGAGCTGTGCGGCCGCACAGGGCGCCATGGGCAACAGGGGCGCCGTGCGACCATCACAGCTCGCAGAATGTAAGTCGCAGTCAGTTGCTCACATGATCACATGGGACCCGATCAGGGGAGGGCTGGGCCAGGGGGCAGGGTGGCAATTGCCTCCCAGGCCACCCTAACTTATGTTCAAAATGCCTGCTACCATTTTATTTTTTATTCTGGTCTTGGAAGTCAGGCTGACCACTAGCTGTTGCACTCTAGGAGTTGTAGTCCACGCTCAAGCTCCCGGTGGGTGGAAAACAGAGCAGCGCAGAGGAAACTACAACTCCCTGGGACTGGATTCTTGGAAGCAGACAGAGGCAGGGCATGCCAGGTAGTAGGGGCGCAGGGCTGCAGGACTGGGCGCTGGCTGCACTTGACTCCAGGACCAAAAACATTACCCCCCCCCCAGGTGCAAGGACCTGCTGAGCTGAGAACTGAGGTGAGAGACCCTGACACCCCTAGCTGACCCCCATCTCTCCCCCCATACACCCCATGTAACCTGTCCCAGTGATCAGGCTGCATTGATGGGCACTGGAGTTGGCTGCACTGATGGGCACTGGTTAGGCTGCATTGAAAAACCAGATGGGCCATGGGGGGGGTGAGCTGATTTGGCGGTTCAATGGGCCACTTGACTTGCCCCCCAGGCCTAAGGCTGCAAAACCTCCCCTGGACCCGATGGTACCAATGTACCAGACGGCACTTTCAGGGGGGCGGCAAATTACACAATGTCTTGGGGGCGAGGGGTGAAGATGGGGGGGCGCCACAGAATTAGCTCGCACAGGGCGCCTGAACACCTAAGGCCGGCCCTGCATGGAAGAACAGGTCCAACAGGTGCTAGCCGTGCAAGTTCCAGGACATCGGGTGGACATACTGGATCTGAGAGCCAATCCGGGTGCAACCCACACCTATGTTCTGACCAAGCAGAAGAAAGTGATCCCTTAACTATTTCAATCGGGCTCTAATAATTAAAAAAGTAATCAAAAGCTTTTCGTTGCAAAGAATACCAAACCACATGCAAGGGAAATGAAAAAAACAGCGGCCCGGATTCTCAAAAGAGATATGCCCGTGTATCTCCTGATACGCCGTCGTATCTCTGAGTCCGTCCGTCGTATCTCTGCGCCTGATTCATAGAATCAGTTACGCATAGATAAGCATTAGATCCGACAGGCGTAAGGCTCTTACGCCGTCGGATCTTAAATGCAATTTTTTTTTTTGCCGCTAGGTGTCGCCGACGTCGTTTTCCCTGTCAAGTATGCAAATTAGCAAAATACGCGAATTCCCGAACGTACGCACGGTCGACACAGTGAAGTTACGACGTTTACATTAGATTTGCGACGCGTAAAGTTGCCCCTGGGTATATGAGGCGCAGTCAATGTTAAGTATGGCCGTCGTTCCCGCGTCGAAATTTGAAAATTTACGTTGTTTGCGTAAGTCGTCCGTGAATAGGGCTGGACGCCATTTACGTTCTCGTCTAAACCAATGACGTCCTTGTGACATCATTTAGCGCAATTTTAGGGACGGCGCATGCGCATTAGGTTCGGCGCGGGAACGCGCCTAATTTAAATGCTATACGCCCCCTACCCGCCTGATTTGAATTAGGCGGTCTTGCGCCGGGGGATTTACGCTATGCCGCCGCAACTTTACAGGCAAGTGCTTTGTGAATCAAGCACTTGCCCGTAAAACTTGCGGCGGGGTAACGTAAATGAGATACGTTACGCCGCCGCAGAGATGCGGCAATCTACGAGAATCTGCCCCAGCATTTTTTTCTTCCATATGATTGGATGATGGTAGTCAGCAGAGCTTCCCCTCATTTACTAAGCTCTGGAGAAACTGCACTTGCTTTTAGTAAATTAACTTTATAGTTGGGATGAAAAATAAATGCCAGTGTGGAAAGGTTGGTCTCACAGAAGGAGCGGGCAGCGATCTCTCAGCGGGGCGCCCGTGTACCAGTCGTTGGAAGGGAAGCCGCAGCTTAAGGTTCCTATCGGAGTGTTTGCCGTAGGATTCAGGTGCTTTTGTTTCCTCTGTGTGATTTGTCAGGCCGGCTTCCGCCGCACATAACTCACATTCTTCAGGAAGAAAGCCCAGATCAGAAGCTTAGAGGAGCTGATTGTAGGTATTTGTACTGCCTGCCCGGCCTTGATCCAGCATGAGAACATAAGCCGGGGCACAGGCTGGGAGAGGATGATGTGCCCGGTACGCCGTGCCAAGATATTAGGAGATAACCGTCTGATGAAGCCGTCGCTTCTCCCTCAACGCGGGGGTCTGTATTTAATAAATGATATAAGTCCCTCTCAGAGGCGGCTCTTTAATTAGGCAAATTAGGCGGTCGCTTAAGGCCTCGCACTCTCAGGGGCCTCGCAGCGGCCTAACTCACCCAATGCATTACTCCAGTTTTAAGGGACGGGGGACCTTAACGCTGCTGTGCTCAGGCAGCGTTAAGAGCCCAGCGTCCCTAACAACCAGCGAATATCGGTGACACCACCCCTTGTGACGTCACTGACCCGGCATGCCCTCAGACAATGACGTCACAAGGGGGCGGGTTCACCAGGTGACATCACTGGGTGGCCCCCGCCATTAGTTATTAAAGAGCAGGATCTGGGGGCCGCCCTTTTAAAGGGGGCTTCCAGATTCCGATAAGCCCCCTGCCCGCAGACCCCCAAAACCACTGTTTAGGGTTGTGGGGAAGAGGCCCTTGTCTTTGAATTATTTTTATGCATCTGCCTGCCCGTGTCATTCTGCCAACGTATATCGGCGTGCGGTGGTCGGCGGTCGGCAAGTGGCTAAATCAACTTTATTGCTATCACAAGGGATGAACAATATCCCTTATAGCTGGGGCAGTGACAGGTACTATTTACTCTATTAGACCCCAAATCTCTCCACTGCCCTCCTAAGTATCTGATCAACTCTTGGGCAGGGGCGCACTGACAACTCATGAGGCTCCTGGGCAATAGGAGATTATGGGGCCCCCGGGCAATAGGAGATTATGGGGCCCCCAGGCAATAGGAGATTATGGGGCCCCCAGGCAATAGGAGATTATTGGGCCACACAGTATACACACATACAGTATACATACACAGTATACACACACGGACACACAATATACACACAGTATACATACACACACTGAAAAGGTACTGGAGAGGCGGGCAGCTATAATCTTGGGATTTACTGAGGCTGGCAATCCTGATGGGGCCCCCTAGTGGCATGGGGCCCTCGGGCAGTGCCCGAGTGACCGAATGGTCAGTCCGCCCCTGCTCTTGGGCATCAGATACGGCCGGTTGCACTGTTGCAGGGCTCCCCGATGGGAGGGGAGAGCCCGGTAGAGGAGGTGGCTGCGGGGGCGGGGGGGGGGGGACTTTGTCTCCTTTTTACCGCCTGTAAAATTGATCCAGGCAGGGGAAGGTGTAGGAAATTGCTGAAGCAATGACTGAGATATCACCTTTGCTCTCCAAGGGCGTACAGTTATGTCCTAAGGACGGGTAGCGGTTAAAGAAATCCTACCATAAAAGGAACAAGGGGGGGCGCCATTGCTGACCTCCTTCTGAAAGTGCCAGTTGCCTCTTTATTTGTGTTAGCAATTCTGATTCCCTGACCTAAGTGTGCATACCAAAAAAAAAGTTATCCAGCCAGAAAATTAGCAACGTCTGTCGCTCAGGATTGAGTTACTTGAAGCATTAATTGGTCCACATTCATAGAACAATATTTCTATGAGCGTCCTTCCCTTCTCCCTAATGCGCCAACAAAATCATCTCACCCCCCCCCCCCCTTCTTGTATTTCTGTAATTCCAAGTGCACAACTAATAAAAATAAACCGTCCTGCACTAAATCCGGCGGCGTGGCATGAATCCCTCCGTCGTTTCAGCATCTTATAATCCCCTTAAACTCCGTTCAGACGTTGTGCCGGGGACGCCGCCACGTCGTAGAGCGACCCCTAATCTGCGAGCGCGCTCCCTGCCAAGAAAAGAACATACGGTGGTTTTGTGCCCGGGGGCGACACCCGAAGACGAATGACCGTTAGCCGTGCCTGTAGAGGTTTACATTTTGTGGTCGCCAGCGCCTGAGTCCCCCCCCCCCCCCAAATATCCGGCCTTCATGGGCCCGGGCCGGGGAAATTCACATTAGCTGCAAAGAGAGAGAGAAAAAAAGAACTCGAAGCTTCTCTGCTGTGGGAAGATGGCTGCTGAAATTAGGAAAACCTTAGTCCCTCTCCAGGGTACAGAGAGTGCCAGCACGGTGTTCCTGGCACACATACACTGTATGTCAAAGGCGGGTATTTATACGGTTTAGCCCGGACCTTAATCCCGTGTTGGAAGGCTTGGGGGCTGTGCGATGGAGGTGTTGGGAAGACAGAGCCTTCCTATTGGGCTAATAGATCTTTCAAAATGGTCCGGTGGGAATATCGCTTGAAGGTTGCTGCTAAGAACGATTTGTTGGTAAATAAACAGATTATGCGTAGTACACAAAACAGGGTTGTCCAACGCAGGCCCCTGTGGGCCGTGTCCTGGTCTGCGGCCTGTTTTTCCGTCACCCTCTGTCAGCACTTAGGAGAAGGTTGAGTGATTAAAAAAAATATATATTCAGCCGAAAAGTGATCATAAAGCAGAATTAAACCTCTTGAAAAAAAATGGCCCCAAGAGCTTTATGCCATAATGTGCCGGTACACCAATATTGGCACAACCTGGCAGCGCTCTAGTCTGTCACAGGCCCTTCCAACTTCCTGGTCTTCCTTCCATGTTTTGCTTGATTGGTCAGGATCACAATGATGTCACTCCCGCCCCATGCACACAGAGTCCCATTATCATGTCACAGAGGCGTGCTGTAAATGTACACTGAGCTGCGCATGCATGGCAAATGCTGGCAGGCTGGAAGAAGAGTTCATGACAGAAGAGTGGCTTAGAGTGTATGAACTCGACTAAAAAAGGTCTCTAAGATCTCCATTATATGCAGAGAAACCAATCAGTATAAAATGATAGTCCCATTTGGGAAGAGTATTTAGGATCATATGTTGCATTTCCCCCACAGGAAGTTGTTTTGAATTTGCTACTTTGACATCCACCACTAATTGTATCTGAATATTATCTTTTGATTTAATGGGTAACACCCAGTACCATAGTTGTGGGAATGTGTTTATATTTTATATAATCGAAAGTAAATAATAGCCCCACTATAAAAGAGTAAATAATAGCCTTACTATAGGAGAGTAAATATTATCCCTGCTATAAGAGAGTAAATAATAGCCCCACTATAGGAGAGCAAATTATAGCTCCACTTCAAGAGAGTAAATAATAGCCCCACTACAGGATAGTAAATAATAACCCCGCTATAGGAGAGTAAATAATAATTCCACTATAGGAGAGTAAATAATAGCCTTACTATAGGATAGTAAATATTATCCCCGCTATAAGAGAGTAAAAAATAGCCCCACTATAGGAGAGCAAATTATAGCTCCACTTCAAGAGAGTAAATAATAGCCCCGCTATAAGAGAGTAAATAATAGCCCCTCTCTAGGAGAGTAAATAATAGCCCCTCTCTAGGAGAGTAAATGATAGCCCTGCTATGGAAGAGTAAATAAAAGCCCCACTATAGGACAGTAAATAATAACCCCACTATAGGAGAGTAAATATTAGCCCCGCTATAAGAGAGTAAATAGTAGCGTCACTATAGGAGAGTAAATAATAGCTCCACTATAGGAGAGTAAATAATAACCCCTCTATAGCAGAGTAAATAATAGCCCCACTATAGGAGAGTAAATAATAGCTCTGCCATAAGAGAGTACATATTAGCCCCGCTATAGGACAGTAAATAATAACCCCACTATAGGAGAGTAAATAATAGCCACACTATAGGAGAGTAAATAATAGCCACACTATAGGAGAGTAAATAATAGCTCCACTATAGGAGAGTAAATAATAACCCCACTATAGGAGAGTAAATAATAGCTCCACTATAGGAGAGTAAATAATAGCTCCACTATAGGAGAGTAAATAATAGTCCCGCTATAATAGAGTAAATAATAGCCCCACTATAGGACAGTAAATAATAACTCCACTATAAGAAAGTAAATAATAATCCCACTATAGGAGAGTAAATAATAGCCACACTATAAAAGAGTAAATAATAGCCACACTATAAAAGAGTAAATAATAGCCCACTTTGGGAGAGTAAATAACAGCCCCACTATAGTAGAGTAAATAATAGCCCCTCTATAGGCATTTTGGCACTTTCGTTTTCACAATGCTTTAGGACTGCAGCCATTTGTTTCCTGATTCCGCACTGAGCAGTTTGATCTTGAAGCACACTTGTAAAGCCGCAGTAACCAAGACATTGCTGGACTCTCCGGGGCTGATGGGAGAAAGTGATGATGTCATTTATCTATCCCTCTCACTCGGCTTTAACAATCATTTCCTCCTCACGGCACAATGATTAGGCCCCACTGCGCTAATTCCAACCAGACCCCCCCACCCCCCCCATACGGCGCCCTTTTTCCAGGAACAATATTATTATTATTTTGCAAGTGGCTGTTTTTATTTTAATTCCATCAACAAGTGATGTCCAATTAGCCGGCTTTCACAATCAGCCCCGTGGCCGGCTGCAATTAGCTTGTCGGAATTCGGTTTGCTTTTGTTAATTGGGCCTCTCGCCCTCCTGTCCGCTCGCAGATTCCGTGTCACCTCCAATTTATTTCATCGCAGGAGCCGCCAAGACCGAGGCGTGAGGGGCTGAAGGCTTCACGGGATTCCATGAACAGGAGGGAGGGATAGAGAAATGATCCCCGCCGCTGACTGCAAGGCTGAATACACTTCTATGATCCCCAACTGGCCTCCATTTCTAGGAAAGTCCCGGGACTCGGGGAGTGCGGATCCTGGAATTCATTGTCCCTGGCCCAGATTCAGTAAGCAATTGCGCCTGTGTAACCATAGTTACGCAGCGCAATTGCTGACTTGCGCCGGCGTAACGAGTTCTCCTGATTCAGAGAACTCGTTACGCCGACTGCAGCCTAAAATCTGCGTGGCATAAGGCTCTTATGCCACGCAGATTTTAGGCTGCATTCTTGCGTTGACCGCTAGGGGGCGTTCCCATTGTGGTCAGCGTATAGTATGCAAATTGCATACTTACGCCGATTCACAATGTTGCGCGCCCCCTGCGTACGCAAGTTACGTCGTTTCCGTACGGCATGTTTAGCGTAAGGCTGCCCCTTCTAATAGCAGGGGCAGCCAATGCTAACCTATACCCGGCGTTCCCGCGTCGCAACGTTCTAATTTTACGTCGTTTGCGTAAGTGAATCGTGAATGGCGCTGGACGCCATTCACGTTCACTTTGAAGCAAATGACGTCCTTGCGACGTCATTTGCCGCAATGCACGTCGGGAAAGTTTCCCGACGGAGCATGCGCTCTACGATCGGCGCGGGAGCGCGCCTAATTTAAATGATTCCCGCCCCCGGCGGGATCATTTACATTGCGCGCGCTTACGCCGGGCAATTTTGCCAGCGCGCCCTCGCAATTTACGGAGCTACTGCTTCGTGAATCCAGGGCAGCGCAAAATATTTGCGGGGGCGCAGGGCAAAATCGTTGCCCTGCGCCTCCGCAAATAGAGCGCAATTCTTTCTGAATCCGGGCCCCTGAAAACATCTCTGAGATTGATTGGCCCGGATTCAGAAAGAATTGCGCTCTATTTGCGGAGGCGCAGGGTAACGATTTTGCCCTGCGCCCCCGCAAATATTTTGCGCTGCCCTCGATTCACGGAGCAGTAGCTCCGTAAATTGCGAGGGCGCGCCGGCAAAATTGCCCGGCGCAAGCGCGCGCAATGTAAATGATCCCGCTGGGGGCGGGAATCATTTAAATTAGGCGCGCTCCCGCGCCGAGCGTAGAGCGCATGCTCCGTCGGGAAACTTTCCCGACGTGCATTGCGGCGTCCAGCGCCATTCACGATTCACTTACACAAACGACATAAAATTCGAACGTCGCGACGCAGGAACGCCGGGTATAGTTTAGCATTGGCTGCCCCTGCTATTAGAAGGGGCAGCCTTACGCTAAACACGCCGTACGGAAACTACGTAACTTGCGTACGCAGGGGGCGCGCAACAATTGTGAATCGGCGTAGGTATGCAATTTGCATACTATACGCTGACCACAATGGGAACGCCCCCTAGCGGTCAACGCAAGAATGCAGCCTAAAATCTGCGTGGCATAAGAGCCTTATGCCACGCAGATTTTAGGCTGCAGTCGGCGTAACGAGTTCTCTAATTCAGGAGAACTCGTTACGCCGGCGCAAGTCAGCAATTGCGCTGCGTAACTATGGTTACGCAGGCGCAATTGCTTACTGAATCTGGGCCATTGAGTTTAATTTTTCTGGTGCTTCATTTGTTTCCATTACCTAAAGCAGAGGCCAAAGCTGGACATTGTCAAAAGTATTGGGACGCCTGCCTTTACACGCACATGAACTTTAATGACATCCCAGTCTTAGTCCGTAGGGTTTCAACTCCTCTGGGAAGGCCGTCCACAAGGTTTAGGAGGGTGTCTTTGGGAATGTTTGACCATTCTTCCAGAAGCGCATTGGTGAGGTCAGGAACTGATGTTGGATGAGAAGGTCTGGCTCAGTGTTTCCGCTCTAATTCATCCCAAAGGTGTTCTATTGGGGTTGAGGTCAGGACCAGTCAAGTTCCTCCACCCCAAACTCGCTCCTCCATGTCTTCATGGACTGGTGTACAGTCATGTTGGAACAGGAAGGGGCCGTCCCCAAACTGTTCTCACAAAGTTGGGAGCATGAAACAGCCTCGAGAGTTCCCTTCAATGGAACTAAGGGGTCAAGCCCAACCCCCTAAAAAATAAAAACAACAACACCATCATCCCCCCACCACCAAAGGATTTAGACTAGTGCACAAAGCTAGCTCTTGGACCCTATAGACGAGCACTGGGAATCGAAGATGAGCTCAGGGACTCTATAGATGAGCTCCAAGACTTGAAGACCAGCTCCGGAACTCTATAGACAAGCTCTGGGACTCTATAGATGAGCTCCAGGACTCTATGGATGAGCTCTGGGACTCTATAGATGAGCTCTGGGACTCGGAGATGAGCTCTGGGACTCTATAAACAAGCTCTGGGACTCTATAAACAAGCTCTGGGACTCTATAGAAGAGCTCCGGGACTCTATGGACGAGCTATGGGACTCAGAGATGAGCTCTGGGACTCTATAGATAGACAAGCCCTGAGACTCTATAGATGAGCTCTGGGGACCTTATAGACGAGCTCCAGGGCTCTATGGATGAACTCTGGGACTCTATGGATAAGCTCCTGGACTCTATAGATGAGCTCTGGGACTCTATAGATAATACAAGCTCTGGTACTCTATAGATGAGCTCCAGGACTCTATAAACAAGCTTCATGTCTCTATAGAAGAGCTCCGGGACTCTATGGACGAGCTCCGTGACTCTATAGACAAGCTATGGGACTCAGAGATGAGCTCTGGGACTCTATAGATGAGCTTGGGGACTCTATAGATAGAAGATCCCTGAGACTCTATAGACAAATTCCAGAACTCTATAGATCAGCTCCGGGACTCTATAAACAAGCTTCATGTCTTCATAGATGAGCTCTGGGACCTCATAGACGAGCTCCAGGGCTCTAGGGATGAACTCTGGGACTCTATAGACAAATTCCAGAACTCTATAGACAAGCTCTGGGACTCTATAGTTCTGGGACTCAGAGACAGGGGAGGGCTGGGCTGTGGGGCAGAGGGGCAATTGCTTCCCAGGCCACCCTAACTTATGTTCAAAATGCCCGCTATCATTTTATTTTTTATTCTGGTCTTGGAAGTCGGGCCGACCACTAGCTGTTGCATTCCAGGAGTTGTAGTCCACGCTCAAGTTTCCGGTGGGTGGAAAACAGAACAGCGCAGAGGGAACTACAACTCCCTCGGACTGGATTCTTGGAAGCAGACAGAGGCAGGGCATGCCAGGGAGTCGGGACGCAGGGCTGCAAGACTGGGCGCTGGCTGCAACTTGACCCCAGGACCAGGAGCATTACCCCCCCCCCCCTCAGGAGGCAGTGGCATGCAAGGACCTGCTGAGCTGAGATCACTGAGGTGAGAGACCTTGACACCCCTAGCTGACACCCATCTCCCCCCCCCCATACACCCCATGTAAACTGTCCCAGTGATCAGGCTGCATTGATGGGCACTGGAGTTGGCTGCACTGATGGGCACTGGTGAGGCTGCATTGAAAAACTAGATGGGCCATGGATGGTGAGCTGGTTCAGCATTTCAATGGGCCACTTGATTTGCCCCCCAGGCCTAAGGCTGCCAGCCCTCCCCTGCTCCGGGACTCTATAGATGAGCTCTGGAACTCTATAGACGAGCTCCGGGACTCTATAGATGAGCTCTGGAACTCCATTGATGAGCTCCAGGACTCTATAGGCGAGCTCCGGGACTCTATAGACGAGCTCCGGGACTCTATTGATGAGCTCCAGGACTCTATAGATGAGCTCCAGGACTCTATAGACGAGCTCCAGGACTCTATAGACGAGCTCCGGGACTCTATAGACGAGCTCCAGGACTTTATAGACGAGCTCCGGGACTTTATAGATGGGCTCTGGGCCTCGGAGACGACATCTGCTCTGATTGTTATTTCACAATATGGAGAACATTCTACATTACAATGTAACACAAACCCCCTCCCTCTGTATCCAGATGTGTTTTACCTCCATTGACGGTTATGAATTCCATCACAGAACTCTGAAAATAAACCGAGTGACAAAATCGCCCTCATTATTTTCCAGATCGATCGTCTGATTAGCACAGCGCTGACCTCACATCATTCTGATCTGCGCGATACTTTCATTTCTTACATTTCTCAAGTCTCTTATTCCATTGTTTCATCAATGGGGTAGATTCAGTAACATCTGCGCTTTTTTTAGGTAGGCGCAGGGCACCGTCTTTGCCCTGCGCCCACGCAAATTTTCTGCGCTACCCGCGATTCACGGAGCAGTAGCTCCGTAAATTGCATGTGCGCTCCGGCAAAATGCCCGGCGTAAATGATCCCGTAGGGGGCGTGGATCATTTAAATTAGGCGCGTTTCCGCGCCGAACTTACTGCGCATGCTCCGTCGGGAAAATTTCCCGACGTGCATTGCGGCAAATGACGTCGCAAGGACGTCATTTGCTTCGACGTGAACGTGAATGGCGTCCAGCGCCATTCAACGATTCACTTACGCAAACGACGTAAATTTCGAAAATCGCGACGCGGGAACGACGTGTATACTTACCATTGGCTGCGCCTCCTAATAGCAGGAGCAGCCTTACGCAGAAAGCGCCGTACGCAAACGACGTAAAACTCGAACGCCGGGCGCGTGTACGTTTGTGAATCTGCGTGAGTATGCAATTTGCATACTCTACTCTGACCACTACGGGAACGCCACCTAGCGGCCAGCGTAAGAATGCAGCCTAAGATACGACGGCATAAGAGCCTTATGCCAGTCATATCTTAGGCTACAGTCGGCGTATCGAGCTTTCTGAATACAGAAAGTCGATACGCCGGCGCTACTTAGCAATTACGCTGCGTATCTATGGATACGCAGGTGTAATTGCTTGCTGAATCCACCCCACTGTTTTTATCTTGTGTGCCATAAAACATGGAGTCAACAAAGACTTGGCTTCCTCTGATTTCACTGCACACTGTGAGCTTCTCACAATCTGCATTAGAAGCTGCAGCAAGTCAAACAGAGAGAGCCTTCCTCATTTCCAGGCTGGAGGATGTCCAGCATCATCTAGCCCTTTTCTTCCTCAGCCTACATGTCCATGGCCCCGCCCAGTGCCTTCCTAATAGCATCATGGGCCCCTGGGAAAAGTAATGCACTGCAGCCCCTACCAACCTGCATCAGTTGTCCCTACCACAGTGTCCCCTTACATCATGTTCCACTACCACAGTGCTCTGCCCCTCCCCATCCTAAATCACCTTGTCCCCATGTTAATGGGGAGAAGGGCCTCTTTCCGACAACCCTGGGCTGTGGTTAAGGGGGGGTCTGCAGGCAGGGGGCTTTTCAGAGTCTGGAAATCTCCCTTGTTGCGCCAAGATCTGGGGGCACATAGGGCCAGATTCACATAGAGATACGACGGTGTATCTCCTGATACGCCGTCGTATCTCAGAGTTGCGTCGGTCGTATCTATGCGACTGATTCATAGAATCAGGTTACGCATAGATATGCCTAAGATCCGACAGGTGTAACTGCAATTTTAAAATGGCGGCTGGGGGCCTTCTCGCTAATTTACGGCGAGAATATGTAAATCAGCGAGATACGCCAATTCACGAACGTACGCGGGCCAGACGCAGTCACTTTACGCCGTTTACGTAAGGGTTTTCCCGGCGTATAGTTACCCCTGCTTCTATGAGGCGCAGCCAATGTTAAGTAAGGCCGTCGTTCCCGCGTCGAAATTTGAATTTTTTACGTCGTTTGCGTAAGTCGATCGCGAATACGGATGGACGTAATTTACGGAAACGTCAAAACCAATGACGTCCTTGCGACGTCGTTTGGAGCAATGCACGTTGGGAAAATTTCCGGACGGCGCCGGCGCATAGTTACCCCTGCTTCTATGAGGCGCAGCCAATGTAAAGTATGGCCGTCGTTCCCGCGTCAATTTTTTTTTACGTCGTTTGCGTACGTCGATTCACAAAAGCGCCGGACGCAAGTTACGCTCACGCCGAAACCAATGACGTCCTAGCGACGTCATTGGGAGCAATGCACGCCGGGAAAATTTGCGGACGGCGCATGTGCATTTAAATCGGCACGGGGACGCGCCTGATTTAAATACTACACTCCCCCTAGCCGCGGAATTTGAATTCCGCCGGGGGATTTACGATACGCCGCCGCAAGTTTTGAGGTAAGTGTTTTGTGAATTACCCACTTGCCTCAAAAACTTGCGCTGGCGAATCTTAAATCACATAGGTTACGCGGATCTAAAGATGTGAATCTGGCCCATAGTATGCATTAAGGTGAAAAAACACGAAGGTTTACAACCCCTAAAAGTCGCGCCGTTCATGGTATTCATATCGCTTTGTGGTCATACTGTTGCCCATGGCATGCCACATTATTTGACATCACGCATGGCACAATGGCGCCGTGGGCCAGGGAACGACGGGGAATAAAGGGCCGTCTGTTCTGGCTGAGCTGGTTTATATCTGCAGTGTGTGTGCCTACTCTCCCTAATTAGGTGTTAGGTAACAGAACGTACCAGAGCCGCCGCCGCCGCGGCCCGCAGGAAAAGCTCCAACTAAAACTAGTTAGGATGAATTTACGCTTCCTCGTTATTGGCGAGCCGGGCGTTCGCTCAGGTGATCCGATCGCAGGGCGAGGGGAACAATGACGACGGGAGTTTTATGTTGGGAAATACGTTTTACGACGTCAGAGATCCCATTGGAACGCGTCAAGCGCTCATTACAAGGCGGCGCAACTGAAATAGAACAAAAAGTATCACAAAGTCATCTTTTCTCAGGTCACATGTAAATGATCGCAGCCGCCGGGAATGAGACGCGGGGTCATAGAAAACTTTTATTTTCTTTATTTAGGTACAAACTTTCTAAAAAAAAAAGGGTCCAGTTTACCATCCTTTAGGCTTCAGGGGGGCAGGACAATGACCAATTGCAGTAAAATAACGCCTGTAGTAAGTAGCTCAAGAAATCATCATGCCCCATCATTGGTGTCAGTGGGAGGAATAGTGTCCCATCATTGGTGTCAGTGGGAGGAATAGTGTCCCATCCTTGGTGTCACTGGGAGGAATAGTGTCCCATCATTGGTATCAGTGGGAGGAATAGTGTCCCATCATTGGTGTCAGTGGGAGGAATAGTGTCCCATCATTGGTGTCAGTGGGAGGAATAGTGCCCCATCCTTGGTGGCAGTGGGAGGAATAGTGTCCCAATATTAGTGGCAGTGGGAGGAATAGTGTCCCATCATTGGTGTCAGTGGGAGGAATAGTGTCCCATCATTGGTGTTAATAGGAGGAATAGTGTCCCACCATTGGTGTCAGTGGGAGGGATAGTGTCCCATCATTGGTGTCAGTGGGAGGAATAGTGCCCCATCATTGGTGTAAGTGGGAGGAATAGTGTCCCATCATTGGTATCAGTGGGAGGAATAGTGTCCCATCATTGGTGTCAGTGGGGGGGAATAGTGCCCCATCATTGGTGTCAGTGGGAGGAATAGTGTCCCATCCTTGGTGCCAGTGGGAGGAATAGTGTCCCATCATTGGTGTCAGTGGGAGGAATAGTGTCCCATCATTGGTGTCAGTGGGAGGAATAGTGCCCCATCATTGGTGTCAGTGGGAGGAATAGTGTCCCATCATTGGTGTCAGTGGGATCAATAGTGCCCCATCCTTGGTGGCAGTGGGAGGAATAGTGTCCCAATATTAGTGGCAGTGGGAGGAATAGAGTCCCATCATTGGTGTCAGTGGGAGGAATAGTGTCCCATCATTGGTGTTAATAGGAGGAATAGTGTCCCACCATTGGTGTCAGTGGGAGGGATAGTGTCCCATCATTGGTGTCAGTGGGAGGAATAGTGCCCCATCATTGGTGTAAGTGGGAGGAATAGTGTCCCATCATTGGTATCAGTGGGAGGAATAGTGTCCCATCATTGGTGTCAGTGGGGGGGAATAGTGCCCCATCATTGGTGTCAGTGGGAGGAATAGTGTCCCATCCTTGGTGCCAGTGGGAGGAATAGTGTCCCATCATTGGTGTCAGTGGGAGGAATAGTGTCCCATCATTGGTGTCAGTGGGAGGAATAGTGTCCCATCATTGGTGTCAGTGGGAGGAATAGTGCTCATTATTGGTATCAGTGGGAGGCCAGACAACAGGGGGTCAGAGCGGCGCGGGGGGGCAAATACTAGAACCGATCCCCGGAGGTAGAGGAGGAGGAGCCGGTAGTGCTGTAGGGAGAGCCAAACCAGAATCAGAAGACAGTTTAGCTCAGCAGGTGCCCAGGCCCCCCTTTTGAACTGATGGGGCCCTGGTGCAGGAGGGCCAACTGTACTGCTTTATTAACTGCGCCTCCCCTATCCTGGCACCTTATGCTGGCGCCGGCCCTGGATCGTGGGCAAAAGACCGCTATTAGTTGACTTTGGGTCACAGGAGAGAACAAGTAAGTACACCCCCGTGACCCACAAGAGAAGTACGACCAACAAAAAGCTTTGTCCATACTTTTTTACATTTCTTTTTCCTCCTTTATATCTAAATACATTCCTATCCATAGTCTAGGCAGAGGATGGGAATATCCGCGATCCAGCATCTCCTGGACGGCGTGTTTTCGGGTTCGCGGGTCGGTTGCCTGGAACTCCTCTTGGTTCGGGATGTCGGGTTTCCTTGTCTGGAGGGTATGGGGTGTTTATTCTTTCTCTTGTCTCCCTGTCTGATGGTCGCCCCCCCCGCCCCGTCTGCCCCTTTTCTCCATATGCCTTTTTGTGTCAATAAAGCCTCGCTATTTATTTTCGCAAGTGCAATCCACCTGTCCTCCTCCTGTGATTTGAGCTCCCCTCCCCCCACCCCTCCCGTCTTTATAATGGCGGAGCTCGTCCTGCGTTCCAGGGGTTAATCATTATTATAAATTCAAACCATTTGAACAAACAACCTTCAACTCTAACCTTAGGTATTTGAAGGACTTAACACCTCCCCTATTTGTACTTGTTACCAGATGGAGCTATTAAATCGTGCGCGGCCCTGGCGTGTAAACCTCGGGAGCTCTGGTGGGCCAGACTTATACAGGAGTTGGGGCTTTTTTCTTATGCTTTTTTTTTTTGTCTAGACCGTACCAATGGAGATGAGGGTATAAAGCAGGGGTCCTCAAACTACGGCCCGTGGGCCAGATACAGCCCACCAAGGTCTTTTGCCTGGCCCTCCTGGCCTTTTGGGCACAGGTCAGGCTGCATTACTGGGCACAGGTCAGGCTGCATTACTGGGCACAGGTCAGGCTGCATTACTGGGCACAGATCAGGCTGCATTACTGGGCACAGATCAGGCTGCAATACTGAGCACAGATCAGGCTGCATTACTGGGCACAGATCAGGCTGCAATACTGGGCACAGATCAGGCTGCATTACTGGCCACAGATCAGGCTGCATTACTGGGCACAGATCAGGCTGCAATACTGAGCACAGATCAGGCTGCATTACTGGGCACAGATCAGGCTGCAATACTGGGCACAGATCAGGCTGCATTACTGGCCACAGATCAGGCTGCATTACTGGCCACAGATCAGGCTGCATTACTGGGCACAGATCAGGCTGCATTACTGGGCACAGATCAGGCTGCAATAATGGGCACAGATCAGGCTGCATTACTGGGCACAGATCAGGCTGCAATACTGGGCACAGATCAGGCTGCAATACTGGGCACAGATCAGGCTGCATTACTGGGCACAGATCAGGCTGCAATACTGGGCACAGATCAGGCTGCATTACTGGCCACAGATCAGGCTGCATTACTGGCCACAGATCAGGCTGCATTACTGGGCACAGATCAGGCTGCATTACTGGCCACAGATCAGGCTGCATTACTGGGCACAGATCAGGCTGCATTACTGGGCACAGATCAGGCTGCATTACTGGGTCCTTGAGAGGCTGGCTGCATTACTGGGAACAGGTCGGGCTGTATAGATGCGCACTGATCAGGCTGCCTTGCTGGGCATTGGTAAGGCTACATTGCTGGGCACTGGTCAGGCTGCGCTGCTGGGCACTGGTCAGGCTGCGCTGCTGGGCACTGGTCAGGCTGCATTGATCCGGCCCCCCCAAGAATCTGAGGGACAGTGAACTGGCCCCCTGTTTAAAAAGTTTGAGGACCCCTGGTATAAAGCCATGAAATACGTGGATTGAAATTTTTCCGGGTTCATCGGGGACTGGCCTGATTTTCGATCCACGCACGGGCAGGGAACTTGGGATGATGGATTGACGCCCATTGTGGATGTGAGAATCAGGGCATTTTTTGGGGTTCGACCAGTGGGGTGACCAATATATGGGCTGCCTTACCATATGGTCGGAGGTTAGTGTGTTACCGTACCGACTGAAATGAGTGCATCAGTTCCTACAAACCTGAATTTTGTCACATTGATCAGATATTTCCTGTGGGGCGCTGAACGTCTTTGCTGTGGGTACCCTTAGTACTGGTGTGTGGCGCGGTTTGGACGGAAAGTGCAGTGTTCATTTACTGGTACCGGAACATCACACTGTTCACATATCCATTAGAGCAGTCAGTGGCGGCTGGTGCTCAAAATTTTTTTGGGGAGGCGCAAACAAACTGAAAACACCCCCATAAATTGCAGCCACTGTGCTATCAATTGCAGCCACTGTACCCAAAAATTGCCGCCACTGTACCCATAAATTGCCGCCACTGTACCCATAAATTGCCGCCAGTGTGCCCATCAATTGCCACTACTGTGCCCCATCACATGCTGCCAGTGTGCCCATCAATTGTTGCTACTGTGCACCATCAGATGCTGCCAGTGTGCCCATCAATTTCCGCTACTGTGCCCCATCAGATGCTGCCAGTGTGCCCATCAATTGCCGCTACTGTGCCCCATCAGATGCTGCCAGTGTGCCCATCAATTGCCGTGACTGTGCCCCATCAGATGCTGCCAGTGTGCCCATCAATTGCAGCTACTGTGCACCATCAGATGCTGCCAGTGTGCCCATCAATTTCCGCTACTGTGCCCCATCAGATGCTGCCAGTGTGCCCATCAATTGCCGCTACTGTGCCCCATCAGATGCTGCCAGTGTGCCCATCAATTGCCGTGACTGTGCCCCATCAGATGCTGCCAGTGTGCCCATCAATTGCCGCTACTGTGCCCCATCAGGTGCTGCCAGTGTGCCCATCAATTGCCGCTACTGTGCCCCATCAGATGCTGCCAGTGTGCCCATCAATTGCCGTGACTGTGCCCCATCAGATGCTGCCAGTGTGCCCATCAATTGCCACTATTGTGCCCCATCAGATGCTGCCAGTGTGCCCATCAATTGCCGCTACTGTCCCATTTCCTATAAGAGAGAAATAAAGAAATCTTGAGATCTGTATAAAGAAAGTGGTTAAGGAGGAAGGAAAGAGAGGTTGAAAACAAAAGAAAGAAGGTCAGAACATTGAAAGAGAAAGAAGGAAAGAACAAATGACAGAAAGGCCGCGTACACACAGTCAAACATGTCCGCTGAAACTGGTCCGCGGACCAGTTTCCGTGGACATGTCCGACCGTGTGTACGGCCTAGCGGACAGGTTTCCAGCGGACAAAAGTTTCTTAGCAAGCTAAGAAACTTGTCCGCTGGAAACATGTCTGTCGGACATGTCCGATGGTTAGTACACCTAATCTGACATGTCCGCCGGTTATGACGTGTAACCAGCGTCCCGAAATTCCGTGCATGCGTCAAATTGATTCGACGCATGCGTGGAAGCATTGCACTTCCGTGTTTGCGAACGTCGGTGTCTTCTACGTCACCGCGTTCTCTGTCCGCGGGGACTTTGGTCTGATGGTGTGTACACACATCAGACCAAAAGCTCCCAGGAGACATGTCCGATGAAAACCGGTCCGTGGACCGTTTTCATCGGACATGTCTCCTCGTGTGTACGGGGCCAAAGATAGAAAGAAAATAAGAATGATAGAAAGAAAAGAACGAGAAGGAAAGAAAGAAAATGAGGAAAGAGAAAGAAAAAAAGAATGAGATAGAGAAAAAGAAAGGGGAAGAAAGAAAATAAGGAAAGAGAAAAAAAAAGGAAAGAAAGAAAGCAAGAAAGAGAAATAAAGAAAAAAATAAGGAAAGAGAAATAAAGAAAAAAAATAAGGAAAGAGAAAGAAAGAATGAAAGAATGATAGAAAGAAAAGAACGAGAAAGAAAGAAAGAAAATGAGGAAAGAGAAAGAAAGAATGAGAGGGAAAAAAAGAAAGGGGAAGAAAGAAAATAAGGAAAGAAAAGAAAGAGAAAGAAAGAAAAAAAAAGGAAAGAGAAATAAAGAAAAAAATAAGGAAAGAGAAAGAAAGAGAGAAAGAAAGAAAGAAAGAAAGAAAGAAAGAAAGAAAGAAAGAAAGAAAGAAAGAAAGAAAATAAGGAAATAGAAAGAAAGAATAAAAGCAAGAAAGAGAATGAAAGAAAGAAAATAAGGAAAGAGAAAGAAAGAAAGAATGATAGAAAGAAAAGAACGAGAAAGAAAGAAAGAATATTAGGAAAGAAAGAAAGAAAGAATGATAGCAAAAAAAAGAAAGGGGAAGAAAGAAAATAAGGAAAGAAAAAAAGAGAAATAAAGAAAAAAATAAGGAAAGAGAAAGAAAGAAAGAAAGAAATAAAGAAATAAAGAAAGAAAAGAAGGAAATAGGAAGGAAGAAAAAGAAAGAAAGATAAAGAATCTTTGCTGTCACTTTGTTCTCTTTATATTGACTCTTTGCATTATTACACTCTGACAACACCGCCTGTCAGTACAATGTATCCAGTTGGCTCTTCAGGGTCAGTTTGCGGTTTGTTGCGAGCTGATTGGATACAATGACATCTACATGGTGCACCTGGAGGAATATTCCGGGAACAATGTCTCAGATGCCATCACAGGGAGATTTGCTGCTTTCTCTGCAGGATGAGGCCGAGGAGGACAGATTGTGACTTCAAGGTTTTCTTTACATTTTCCAAGGTTTATTTTTCTATTATTATTGTAGTATTTTCATTACTATCAAAAATAAAAGTCGTGTCCATTTTATGTGACACTTTCCCTCATTTTCCAATCATTTTCTGTCACAAGCAATCTACCTGTGTGAATAGGCCCTGATGGAGGCTGTCACGTGTCACCTGAGATTAATTGTGGTTCAGGTTTCACCTATCCATAATACAGGGAACCTTTGACCGGGGGGAGGGGGGTTTGGGCAATCACAACCAACTGCCCTTTACTGGATAGGTTGGTGGCCAATGGCGGCTGGTACTTTTTTTTTTTGGGAGGGGGCGGCAAACAACCTGAACCCCCCACCCCTCAAAATTAAAACTTTACATTTACAATTGATGTGCACAGTGGCTGCGTTTGATGGCATGGCACAGTGGCGACAATTGATGGGCACAGTGGCGACAATTGATGGGCACAGTGGCGACAATTGATGGGAACAGTGGCTGCGTTTGTTGGCATGGCACAGTGGCGACAATTGATGGGCACAGTGGTGACAATTGATGGGCACAGTGGCTGTATTTGATGGCACAGTGGCGACAATTGATGGGCACAGTGGCGACAATTGATGGCACAGTGGCTGCGTTTGATGGCATGGCACAGTGGCGACAATTGATGGGCACAGTGGCGACAATTGATAGGAACAGTGGCGACAATTGATGGGTACAGTGGCTGCGTTTGTTGGCATGGCACAGTGGCGACAATTGATGGGCACAGTGGCAACAATTAATGGGCACAGTAGCTGTATTTGATGGCACAGTGGCGAAAATTGATGGGCACAGTGGCGACAATTGATGGGCACAGTGGCTGTATTTGATGGCACAGTGGCAACAATTGATGGGCACAGTGGCGACAATTAATGGGCACAGAGTCTGCATTTGATGGGCACAGTGAAGCTGCAATTTATTTAATTTTTTTCGTTTGTTTGCGCCCCCCCCCCAAATAAAAATTTGAGCACCAACCGCCACTGAGTGGGAGAAAGGGGAAAGGGGGAATTTATGCTTAGTAGGGGGCAAGCATGCAGATTAGTATTAGTGCTGCATTTTTTTGGGGGGTGGGGGGGGGCGCAATATTAGCATATTCCCCCAGGGCTATAGGTGACCTTGTCCCGGCACTGTCTGAAGTCACCGCCAGGTTTTTCTCCCACCGGCCGTCCGACCTACACCCGTCTGACTCACTTACCTGAGACTTTCTATTCTGCCTCCTCCACACAAGAATAACATGTGAGATGGAAAGCTACACGGCCCTACGCTGCCTTTCTCTTGTTTCTCTTCCCGGGAAGAGTTGTTGTTTCTTTCCCAATTTGTCGGGGGGGGGGGGGGGGGTGAAGTCACGCACCGGTGTGGGTGGAATATCATCATCACGTATGCTAATCAAATATAAATATTAATTATCACAATTAGCACCTTGGGAAAGGAAGGGCAATGCAAACACTACAGTCATGCCGATCACTCCCACTGCAATCCATTATTGAAGAAAGAGGGCGATCGGCCCTGCAAACAGGATCAGCCGGCTTAAAGATATCGTTCCATGCAATGTGTTATTTTTTTAGTGTTGAAGCTTATAAAATAAAATACATGGGGCATCCATGACATGAGGTTTGCAAAGCTTGCTGTTTTCTAATAAGAAAGTCAAGGAGTGCCTGCATGCCGGTTAGCAGCCTGTGTACAACTGAGTGCCCATCACTTCTAAGAGAGAGAGAGAGAGAGAGAGAGAGAGGGGGGGCATGTCCTTCTACTAGTACTACTGTGTACAATGTGATCTCACCTCCTCTTTCTTTCTGTTTCACAACATACACTATATTACCAAAAGTATTGGGACGCCTGCCTTTACACACACACATGAACTTTAACCACTTCAGCCCCGGAGGATTTGGCTGCCAAATGACTGGGCCACTTTTTTGCGATTCGGCACTGCGTCGCTTTAACCACTTAAGGACCGCCGCACGACAATATACGTCGGCAGAATGGCACGGCTGGGCGCATGGACGTATATATACGTCCCCTTTAAGAGCCCAGCCGTGGGTCGCAAGCGCGATGTCGGTAAGGGACATTTCAGGGACAGATGTAAAAAAAACACAGATACTGTCCCTGGTTTTACTGAGGCTGGCAACCCTGATGAGGCCCCCTAGTGGCATGGGGCCCTCGGGCAGTGCCCGAATGGTCAGTCCGCCCCTGCCTAGTAACAAAAAATACCCAAGTGTTTGACAAGTCGTTTGTCAGGTCACCTGTGGCCAGGTGACAACTGCACCCCGTTGGGGTCAGGGATGCACCACAGGGTAGTGAAACCTATGACCAACTGCTGTGATAAGAGAGGAAGTGTGAACCCAAGATCGCCCAGGGCGCGGAGTCAAAGACCCAGCTTTGTGTTCACCAGAGCCTCTAGTGGTGAGGATGGCCTTCGCCGCAGCTGGATCCAGGTCGCTGTCCCTGGGATCCCCTAGGTCACGCTCCGCAGGGAGAGAGGGGAAGCAGACAAGCGGTAGTGATGGGTAAGCCGAGGTCGGGGGAAACAGGCAGACAGGGGTAACCGAGGGACATGCAAAAGGTCAAGATCACAGGCAAACAGGAGAAGTCAGGGACGAGCCAAAAAACGGTACACAGGAAGATAATCGTAGCACACTGCAGACAGGAACTTAAGCAAGCAACACTGTTGAACAGCACTGCAGGCCTGTAGTGCAACAGTTAATATAGACTTCCTGGGATGGCCTGGGTGGGGCCATACAGGAAGGAGAGGAGTTAAGAATTTAACCAGAACAGAGTCAGGCCTCTTAATGGACAGATGGAAACAGGTAAGCTGCCAGACTATTGCATACCCATGACATCCTTTATTAAAAAAACAAAAAACGTCCCTTGTTGTAAATCCATCATCAATCACGATGCCAGCCACCCCCCAATAAAAAGAACCACCTCACATGATCGATCACAAAGGTACTAGTAACTAGGGTTGTCCCGATACCGATACCAGTATCGGTATCGGGACCGATACCGAGTATTTGCGGGAGTACTTGTACTCCCGCAAATACCCCCGATACCTAAATAGAATACTTGCGAATCCGTCACCCACCCCCCCACCACCGCCGCAACGAATGCCGCCGCCGACCCCGTCACATACCACAACAATGCCGCCGCATGGGTTAAACAGGTGCGGGGAATATCACAGCTTTCATTTGAATAGCTGTAGTATTTCCCGCCGCGTATAGACACTCCCCCTTGCTCGGGATCTGTCCAATCCCGAGCAAGGGGGAGTGTCTATACGCGGCGCAGCGGGGAATACTACAGCTATTCAAATGAAAGCTGTGATGTTCCCCGCACGCTGTTTAACCCATGCGGCGGCGGCGGCATCTAGGTATGGGGGAACATGGCTGGATATAGGGGGGACATGGCTGGATATAGGGGGGACATGGCTGGATATAGGGGGGACATGGCTGGATATAGGGGGGACATGGCTGCATATAGGGGGGACATGACTGCATATAGGGGGGACATGGCTTCATATAGGGGGGGACATGGCTGCATATAGGGGGGGACATGGCTGCATATAGGGGGGACATGGCTGCATATGTGGGGGGACATGGCTGCATATGTGGGGGGACATGGCTGCATATGTGGGGGGACATGACTGCATTTGTGGGGGGACATGGCTGCATTTGGGGACACATTTAAAAAAAAAGTATCGGTATTCGGTATCGGTGAGTGCTTGAAAAAGAGTTTCCATTAGATACAGTATATAAGGGAAGCCATTGGCTCGTTTAAATAAATGGACCTCCTCCCCGTTGTCACCATGTCAAGATTGTCGCCAGATGGCGACATGGGGCCCCATGTCGCCATCTGGTGACAATCTTGACATGGTGACAACGGGGAGGAGATTTCTCCTCACTTCCTGTTGTGTCTCTCGGACAGGAAGTAAAAAACGGGGGTTCATATTCCATTGTGTCTTCTATCCAAACCTTAAAAAAAAAAAAAAATTGTCTTTCGATGTGCTTTCAGCCGCTCACATATATCTGTAAGCTATCCATACAGAAGACTATAGTTCGCCCCGAAGCGGGGGGAGCCGGGGAGCCAGGGGCAATGGATCTGGCTTGTTTCTGGTTTTTCCAACACCTCTCCTGGCCGCGGCCTCATTTTTCTTGTCGTGGGGACAAGTCGAGCTGCTCGTCTTGGCCATGCAAATGAGAATTCCTTCAGGACTCTCGCGGGTTCGTACAAACAGCTTCTATAACACATGTTGGTTTAGGAAGGAGGACGCCGAGGTGTGAGAAGACATTTTTAATGGCGATGAGGATGTCTTAAAGTTGTACTGACTTTTTTCATTTTTTTTCTTCTCGGTGAACACACAAGAGCCTAAAGTTACCCCTTTATGAGGAGCCGTATGGAAAGTTCTAGCAGACTGCGACTCCTGCGCAGAAGTCTGGGGATAGCCGGGAATAGGGATGAGCGGGATGAGCGGAGGGATTACCAGAAAATTCATTTAACCATCAAATTACTGGCCCAGATTCAAGAAGCTATTGCGCCCGCGCAACCATAGGTTGCGGGGCGCAATAGCTGTTTTGCTCCCGCGTAGCGAATGCCTCTGATTCAGGAACATCGCTACGCGGACTGCAGCCTAGGATATGACAGACATAAGCCTCCTTATGCCTTCATATCTCAGGCTGCATTCTTGCGTTGGCCGCTAGGGGGCGCGGCCATTGTGATCGGCGTATAGTATGCAAATTGCATACTACCACCGATTCACAAAAGTTGCGCGGGCCCTGCGCACGCAAGGTACGGAGTTTCCGTACGGCGACTTTAGCGTAAGGCTGCTCCTACTCATAGTAGGAGCAGCCAATGCTAAAGTATAGCCGCCCTTCCCGCTCGTGAAATTTAAATTTCACGTCGTTTACGTAAGTGATTCGTGAATGGCGCTGGACGCCATTCACGTTCACTTAGAAGCAAATGACGTCCTTGCGACGTCATTTGCCGCAATGCACGTCGGGAAAGTTTCCCGACGGAGCATGCGCTGTTCGCTCGGCGCGGGAGCGCGCCTAATTTAAATGATTCCCACCCCCGGCGGGATCATTTACATTAAGCGCCCTTACGCAGGGCTAATTAGCATAGCGCCCGCGCAATTTACAGAGCTACTGCTCCGTGAATCGCGGGCAAATCGAAATATTTGCGTGGGCGCAGAGAAAAATCTTTGCTCTTTGCCCACGCAAATATTGCGCGGATCTACCTGAATCTGGGCCATTGAGTTTAAAATTCACCAATTGAACAGATTGGCTTAAAATTTGCTCTTTTTCATTTTTTTGGGGGGAGGGGTAATTAGGGTAGGTCAGTTTTTTTCTTGCTTGTGAGGGGGTGGTGTTCTTAGTTTGTTTGTATTTTTATTTATTTTTTGCAGTATTTTTTTTTTGGAGTGGGAGTTGTATTTAGGGTAGTTTATCTATTTATTTTGGTTATTTTTTAGGGGGTGATGGTTGTTTTTAGGGTAGTTTATCTATTTATTTAGGTTATTTTTTTTGGGGGGGGGGGGTGATGGTTGTTTTTAGGGTAGTTTATCTATTTATTTAGGTTATTTTTTTTGGGGGGGGGGTTGGTTGTTTTTAGGGTAGTTTATCTATTTATTTATTTATTTAGTTTTTTTTTTTTTTGGGTGGGGTTTGTTTTTAGGGTGGCTTATCTATTTATTTAGGTTATTTCTTTATTATTTGGATGGGGGTTGTCTTTAGGGTAGTTTATCTATTTATTTATTTAGGTTATTTTTTTTATTTTTTGGGTGGGAGCTTCAGTCTGGGGATAGCCGGGAATAGGGATGAGCGGGATGAGCGGAGGGATTACCAGACAATTCATTTAACCATCAAATTACTGAGTTTAAAATTCACCAATTGAACAGCTTGGCTTAAAATTTGCTTCTTTTTCATTTTTTTGGGGGGGGGAGGGGTAATTAGGGTAGGTCAGTTTTTTTTCTTGCTTGTGAGGGGGTGGTGTTCTTAGTTTGTTTGTATTTTTATTTATTTATTGCAGTATTTTTTTTTTGGAGTGGGAGTTGTTTTTAGGGTAGTTTATCTATTTATTTAGGTTACTTTTTTGTGGGGGGGGGGTTGGTTATTTTTAGGGTAGTTTATCTATTTATTTAGGTTATTTTTTTAATATTTTTTTTTGTGTGGGGGTTGTTTTTAGGGTAGGTCAGTTTTTTTCTTGCTTGTGAGGGTGTGGTGTTCTTAGTTTGTTTGTATTTCTATTTATTTTTTGCAGGGGGGGGGGTTGTATTTTTTTTTGGAGTGGGAGTTGTATTTAGGGTAGTTTATCTATTTATTTTGGTAATTTTTTTTTTTTTTTGGGAGGGGGGGGGTGATGGTTGTTTTTAGGGTAGTTTATCTATTTATCTAGGTTATTTTTGTGTGTGTGTGGGGGGGGGGGGGGGGTTGTTTTTAGGGTAGTTTATCTGTTTATTTAGGTTATTTTTTTTATTATTTTTTTTGGGTGGAGGTTGTTTTTAGGGTAGTTTATCTATTTATTTAGGTAATTTTTTTTATTTTTATTTGTTTGAGTGGAAGCTGTATTTCGGGTAGTTTATCTATTTATTTATTAAGGGTAGGTCAATTTTTTTTCTTGCTTGCGAGGGGGCTGATGTTCTTAGTTTGTTCGTATTTTTGTCTTTTATTTTTTTAGGGGGGGGGGGGGGGGGGTTGAATTTAGGGTAGCTCAATGTTCTTGTTTTTTTTTTGGGTGGGAGTTGTATTTAGGGTAATGTATCTATTTATTTGTTTATATTTATATTTATATTTAAGACATTCTACAATAGATGGTCAGAGACTGCAGATATACTACAGGAGATGGTCAGAGACTGCAGACATACTACAGGAGATGGTCAGAGACTGCAGAAATACTACAGGAGATGGTCAGAGACTGCAGACATAATACAGGAGATGGTCAGAGACTGCAGATATACTACAGGAGATGGTCAGAGACTGCAGACATAATACAGGAGATGGTCAGAGACTGCAGACATAATTCAGGAGATGGTCAGAGACTGCAGATATACTACAGGAGATGGTCAGAGACTGCAGACATAATACAGGAGATGGTCAGAGACTGCATACATAATTCAGGAGATGGTCAGAGACTGCAGACATAGTACAGGAGGTGGTCAGAGACTGCAGACATAATACAGGAGATGGTCAGAGACTGCAGACATAATACAGGAGATGGTCAGAGACTGCAGACATTCTACAATAGATGGTTAGAGCCTGCATATATACTACAGGAGATGGTCAGAGACTGCAGACATAATACAGGAGATGGTCAGAGCCTGCAGATATACTACAGGAGATGGTCAGAGACTGCAGACATACTACAGGAGATGGTCAGAGACTGCAGAAATACTACAGGAGATGGTCAGAGACTGCAGATATACTACAGGAGATGGTCAGAGACTGCAGACATAATACAGGAGATGGTCAGAGACTGCAGATATACTACAGGAGATGGTCAGAGACTGCAGACATAATATAGGAGATGGTCAGAAACTGCAGACATTCTGATGGTCAGAGACTCCAGATATGACTATAGAACAGAATCTTGCTTTGCTTGGAGTTGATGTTTTCTGTCTTGTCGTCTCGCAGATTAATCAGCGGCGCAGTAAGTCCTCCGGCCACTTATATATAATTTACACAACATGACGGATCGGCGTGCGTCGGTTAGAATGAAGAGCTCCCTTTGTCTATTATGTCCTCTGTGTATATACAGAGCGAGGGGCCTAATGAATCCACATCAGATTAGGAAAATGGGGTTTAATTTGAAATAATATACTAAAAACGAAGACTTTGTGTTGCTGGTGGCAGCGTCGGAGTTTCGCACCCATAATCCTCTATTTTACTTCCCGCAGCTACTGTGCAGCCGGCATTAAATGTCCCCCCCTCCTCCCCCCCCCCCCCCCCCGAAACCAAAGCCTCTTCTCACTCCCACTTCTCCCCAAATTCCATTATGCGGTCACACCCCGGCCTTCTCCCTGATGAAATGAAAACAAACAAGGCTTTAATTTGAGCGAGGGCCAAAAAAACGTGTGGCTCGCCCCGCCCCCCCCCCCCCCTCCTCCCCTCCATTAGGCTTCCAAAGCTTTTTCAGTAAATTAGCTGAAATGCATCACATTCTCCGGCAAACAGTTACACGTTTAATTACCACCACAAAAGGTAAAAACACAACGTAACCAGAAAAAGAAAAGGGTCAACTGGGCAATGCGGGTATCAGAGTGGCAGCTGGGGCAAACAAACTGAAAAAACTGAATCAATTGCAGCCACTGTCCCCTTTAAACGCAGCTACTGTGCCCATCAATTGCCGCCACTGTGCCCATCAAACGCAGCCACTGTGCCCATCAAGCGCTGCCACTGTACCCATAAATTGCCGCCACTGTGCCCATAAAATGCAGCTACTGTACCCATCAATTGCTGCCAATGTGCCCATCAATTGGAGCTACTGTGCCCATCATTTGCTGACAATGTGCCCTATCAATTGCTGCCAGGGTGCCCCATCAATTGCTGCCAGTGTGCCCCATCAATTGCTGCCACTGTGTCATCAATTGGCGATACTGTGCCCCATCAATTGCTGCCACTGTGCCCATCAAACGCAGCCACTGTGCCCATCAAACGCAGCTACTGTGCCATCAAATGCAGCCACTGTACCCATCAATTGCTGCCAGTGTGCCCCATCAATTGCTGTCACTATGCCCATCAATTGGCACCACTGTGCCCCATCAATTGCTGCCACTGTGCCCATCGCAAAAAATGGGCCGTTCATTAAAGGGGGGGAAATCCTTTCCGGTTCTTAAGTGGTTAAATTACCACAATGGTGTCACCCAGGTGTGGGGTCCAGTGGCGTCACTAGGGTTGGTGTCACCCCCCTGTCCACCAACTATAGTCCCCCCTCAGTAAAGACCCCCCTCCACTAATTACAGACCCCCTCCCACAGTATAGATCCCCCCCACTAAGCACAGACCCCCCTCACCTCACAGACCCCCCTGTCCACCAACTATAGTCCCCCATCAGTACAGACCCCCCTCACTAAGCACTGACCCCCTCCCTCAGTACAGACCCCCCTCATCAGTACAGACACCCCCATGAGTGTAGAATCCCCCCTCTTAGTGCAGACCTCCCCATCAGAATAGAATCCCCCCTTAGCTCAGACCCCCCATCGGTATAGAATCCCCCCTTAGTTCAGACCCCCCATCAGTATAGAATTCCCCCTTGGTACAGACCCCCCATCAGTATAGACACCCCCCTTAGTTGAGACCCCCCATCAGTATAGACACCCCCCTTAGTACAGACCCCCATCAGTATAGACACACTCCTTAGTACAGACCCCCATCAGTATAGACACCCCCCCTTAGTACAGACCCCCATCAGTATAGACACACCCCTTATTTCAGAATCCCCCCTTAGTTACGACCCCCGCAGTATAGACACCCTACTTGGGGAAGACCCTCCATCAGCATAGGCACCCCGCTCCTCCTCCTCATTGGATGTAAACAGAGAGGAGGAGGCGCCGGCGGCTTCAGTCCGCTCCATTGACACAGAGCGAGGCGCAGATTAGTGTAGGGCAGCGGCGGTGTTAGCGGCGCCGCAGCTACCGCTATCCACGGGTGTCACCCCTCTGGCGGGTGTCACCCGGGTGCGGCCCGCACCCCCCGCACCCACCTAGCAACGCCTCTGGTGGGGTCTCTCCTGTACTGAAAGATATAAGGGAATTTCAAATTAAAGGAGAACCCTAACCCCCACCCCCATTTATATTCACAGTGGCCCAGATTCAAGAAGCACTTGCGCCCGCGCAACCATAGGTTACGCAGCGCAAGTGCTTACTTGCTCCGGTGTAACGAGTGCTCCTGATTCAGGAACCTCGTTACACCGACTGCAGGCTAAAATCTGCGCGGCATAAGGCTCTTATGCCTCGCAGATTTTAGGCTGCATTCTTGCGTGGGCCGCTAGGGGGCGCTCCCATTGTGTATCAGCGTGTAGTATGCAAATTGCATACTACCACTGATTCACAAGCTTGCGCGGGCCCCGCGCAAGCCAGGTACGGAGTTTCCGTACGGCTACTTTTAGCGCAAGGCTGCCCCTTCTAATAGTAGGGGCAGCCAATGCTAAAGTATAGCCGGCCTTCCCGCGCCGTGAAATTTGAATTTCACTGCGTTTGCGTACGTGAAACGTGAATGGCGCTGGACGCCATTCACGTTCACTTAGAAGCAAATGACGTCCTTGCGACGTCATTTGCCGCAATGCACGTCGGGAAAGTTTCCCGACAGAGCATGCGATGTACGCTCGGCGCGGGAGCGCGCCTAATTTAAATGATTCCCGCCCCCGGCGCACCCTCGCAATTCACGGAGCTACTGCTCTGTGAATCGAGGGCAGCGCAAAATAATTGCGGGGGCACAGGGCAAAATCGTTGCCCTGCTCCCCCGCAAATATCGCGCAATTCTACTTGAATCTGGGCCAGTATTATGTTTATTGGGTTACAGGTGCTCTTAAAAAAATAAATGCAGAGGCGTATGATAAAAACGAATCATAAATGCAAATGGCAGCGAGTCCGGAGGGTGGCAAAGGCATTCCAACCAGGCGTTCGGCACAAAGTCAGAAGGATTGGTGGGGGGGGGGAGGGGAGGGCAGCTGATTTAAAAGGTGACACATTTGAAATCAGGCCAAGGCTGCCAGCGAAGGAAGATTTCTCTTTAAGTGCCAGGCTGAAAAAAGAAAAAGAAAAAAAAAATAATAATAATAAAGTGAAAGGAAACCGACTAAGCAGTACAGGCGATTTTGGCGCCATGGAAATAATACCCAAATCTCAGGCCAAATTTGAAATGAAAATTAACGTGATCCGTCATAGCGGGCTGTTTTTCTTAGGCAGAATATATATTTTTGAACGCTGGCAAAGCAATTACTCAAATTAAGGCAACTGGAAAAATAAACACTGGCGAAAAAAAAAAATCGCTGTTAGTTTTTTTTTTTCTTCGAGTGTATTAGTTTAAAGGAACGTGTGCTGTGTTAACTCTTGTGCCATGGCAGAATACTGGCAAACGGTCACTCTGAAGCCGATCGGAGCCTGATATGGAGGCTGGCAGAGCGATCGTCCGCCGACACACGGGGGGGCCTCTTTCTATAAAAATAAAAAAATGAAGATTACTTACAAAGTGGGGATCTACAGGGACAAGGGTACCGAATTGCACCCCCAATATCTATGAGTATTATGTGTCAGCGAAACCCCCCCCCCTCCCCAATTTTTATTAAACTGAGCACCAATCTGAATGCTCCCCCCTAAGCATAAATTCTGCCCACCGGCTTAAATTCCCCAACCCAGCACAAATCTTAGCCCCCCCCCATGCTAGGGTGACCACATGTCCCGGATTGCCCGGGACAGTCCCACATTTTGCAGGTCTGTCCCGGGCACATTTATTCCAGGACAATACAGTGTCCCGGAATGAAACTGACACAGCCCCCCCACCCCCCCGGGCCAATTTGATGCCCCCAAAAAAGGCCGCCACATCACCGCTTTACTCACTGACAGTACTTGTCCTGGCCGGGATTGCCTGGAGGAGCACAGTCCCCGCCCCCTGCTTGTGATTGTAGAAATCATAAATACCGCCTCTTGACCCAGATTCTCAAAGGGCTTACGACGGCGCAGCGCCATGTACGCCGTCGTAAGTCCTAATCTGGGCCGTCGTATCTATGCGACCGATTCTTAGAATCAGTTACGCATAGATATCCATTAGATCCGACAGGCGTAAGTCTCTTACGCCGTCGGATCGTAATTGCAATTTTTTTTTTTGCCCGCTAGGTGGCACTTCCGTCGTTTTCCCCCGTTGAGTAAGCAAATTAGCTAGATACGCGAATTCCCGAACGTACACGTGGCCGACGCAGTAAAGTTATGACGTTTATGTTAGGCTTTTCCCGGCGTAAAGTTGCCCCATGGGCATATGAGGCGCAACCAATGTTAAGTATGGCCGTAGTTCCCCCGTCGAAATTTGAAAAGTTACGTCGTTTGCGTAAGTCGTCCGTGAATGGGGCTGGATGCCATTTACGTTCACGTCGAAACCAATGACGTCCTTGCGACGTCTTTTGGAGCAATGCACACTGGGATATTTTACGGACGGCGCATGCGCAGTTCGTTCGGCGCGGGAACGCGCTTCATTTAAATGCTACATGCCCCCTACCCGCCGAATTTGAACTCCCGTCGGAATTCCATACAGACAAACGGATTTTCCGATTGGATTTTTTTCCCGTCGTAATAAATTGAGAACCTGCTCTATATCTAAGTCCGACGGAAATTCCGACTGAAAAAGTCAGATGGGGCGTACACACGGTCGGAATATCTAACGAAAAGCTCCCATCGAAAATTCCGATTGTCTTATGCACGCGGCATAAGACAAAGGGCGAGTTTGGGGCTTCGGAATGACCGTTTTTTGTCCTATTCTTTCCACGCTGCACATGGTCTATCTCTCCGGCATCTAACAACGAGACCCCTCCATCATCGGACTTTCACAGGGGAACTCTGAATCATCCTGGCAGTTCAACATCTGCCTGACAGGACCCAAAACCACAAGCCGTGTGTGCCGGACTCCGCTGCCCCCCAACTCCCAATACTGCTGTATGTTCTTATTAATCCAACCGCCCCTAATCAGAAGAGACTTCACTGTACGTGCCAAGCTGGGCCGGCTCCAGAAAATTATTCTGTATACATGAGAGGGGAATAGGGGCAGGCCCCGTCTCCGGAGAGGGGCTACGCTCGCTAATTTCAACGTATGGTACATGTGCGCTTCTACTACACTATGGGCTAGATTCAGGTACGAGATACGACGGCGTATCTCCAGATACGCCGTTGTATCTCTGAGTGTGCGGCGTCGTATCTATGCGCCTGATTCATAGAATCAGTTACGCATAGATTTGACTAAGATCCGACCGGCGTAAGTCTCTTACGCCGTCGTATCTTGGTTGCAATTTTACGCTGGCCGCTAGGTGGCGCTTCCGTCGATTTACGCGAGGAATATGCTAATTAGGTAGATACACCGATTCACAAACGTACGTACGCCCGGCGCATTTTTTTACGTTGTTTACGTTAGGCTTTGCGCACGCAATGTTAAGTATTGACGTCGTTCCCACGTCGAATTTTTTAATTTTTATGTAGTTTGCATAAGTCGTTCGCGAATAGGGCTGTACGTAAGTTACGTTCACGTCTAAAGCATTGACGATTTGCGGCGGAATTTCGAGCATGCGCCGTTCGAAAAAAACGTCAAATACGTGGGTCACACTAAATTTAAATAAAACACGCCCACATCATCCAAATTTTAATTAGGCGGGCTTACACCGGAGCACATACGTTACGCCGCCGTAACTTAGGGCGCAAGTTCTTTCTGAATATGGAACTTGCGCCCTAATTTACGGATGACAGGGAACAGACGATCAGTGACATGTCACTATGCAGAACGGGGAGATGTTGTGTTTACACTGACATCTCCCCCCGTTCTATCTCTCCGTGAGACGATTGCGGGTATGCCCGCGGCGATCGAGTTCTTATGCCCGCTTCTTAAAGGGGACGTACAGGTATGTCCTTCTGCCTGCCCGTGCCATGCTGCAGACGTATATCTGCGTGCGGCGGGCGGCAAGCGGTTAAAGCAAAGTTCCAGCCCAAAAAAATTATATAAGTCAGCAGCTACAAATACTGCAGCTGCGGACTTTTAATATTAAGACACTTACCTGTCCTGGGCACCCGCGATGTCGGCACCCGGAGCCGATCTGTCCCTCGGCTCTCGGGTGCTGCCGCCTCCATCTTTGGTGCGTGCTCTCACTGGTCCCTTCTGTCTTCTGGGACCTATGTGTCTCCCAGAAGACAGCTGGTGGGACAGAGGAGGGGCCGGATATGGCGTAGATCATGAAAGGTGCCAAATGTGACACCGGAGGGGGGGGGGGGTAATCCGAAAAGTGGAAGTTCCATTTTTGGGTGGAACTCCGCTTTAAAGTGGAGTTCCACCCATTTTTTTATGTTTGTCTGTGCTGCATGCTCTAATCTCATAGTGTTCAGAATGGACAATTTTTATTTAATTTGTTGCTTGTAAATACCTTTATTTTGTAGTCCTTCATTACTTCCTCCTTATTTGCCTAGGCTATTTGCAAGGGTTTCTGGGATAGGCATCATGTTTCCCAGTAGTCCTTGCAAACCTGACTGAAACCTATTACATTGCTTGTGCACTGAGCATGTGCGAGATATGCAAAGCTGAAATCCAGGAAGTCATACAGTCTGGCTTCATGATGCCCACACTTAAGATGGCCACGGTCTATTTCTAGATTATAAACGTTTTAAATGCTGTAACAACCTAACAAAACGGACCTTAGTTTACAGACTAACTTTACTAGAATACATTAAGCTTGTGTATTACAGGGGTATTTATATTTAAAAAGTGAAATTGTGGGTGGAACTCCCCTTTAACATTGAGTACGCCTCATAACAGTAGCTTTAACTATAAGCCGGAAAAAGCCGAACGCAAACAACGTAAAAAAATGCGGTCGTACGTCCGTGGATCGCCGTAACTAGCTAATTAAGAGATACACCGGCGTAATACCTTTGTGGATCTGCCCCTAAGTTTTTGTTTATCTTGGAGTTGTCCACAACTCATCACAGTTAAAAGTAACAACATTTATTTTGTTACTTAAACTTTGTAGCTTTTTATTTATAAATAATTGAGTCTTTTTTTTATGAAGCCTTTTACCAGTTTAAAATCCTTTAATTTATTTTCATGAAAGATTGTTGGAAGATCTTCCTAAAAGTATATATTTTTTTTGTTTGTTTTTTTGTTTATTATCTGCAGTGCTTTCGTTTATCGCCCCCTTCCCCATAACATGTTCTATTCTTTAATTTCTTTCAAATGAGGGAAAATCCTGCAATGTTAATCCGTTTGTTTCATGTTTTTGCTGCGTTTTCAATTGTTTTTATTTGGCGTGTTTTCTGGATTCCTGACTCCCAGCATGCACCTATGAAACTTAGACATGTGACTCAAAAAATGCACCAGAAAGGGCACATGCAGGACACTTTCAAAAATGCACCGCACCCGCCGCACACTGGTGTGAAGAGTTGCGTAGGATTTATAGGATCGCAGCTTTCATGCATTTTTGTTTCGCTTTATAAACACCAAAATTGCATAAAAAAAATATCAATGTAAAAGGGCCCTAAATCATATCGGAAATTTTACCTTGGATCGTTTTCAATCAAGGGATGGGATGCTCAGAAATTACAATTTACTCTTATGCCAAATCACATCGGCATTCTATTGGAAAAATATATAACATGTTCTATATCTAAAGTCCAATGGAATTCATCAGAATTCAGATGGGGCTACACACAATCAGAAAATCCAATGGAAAAAGTCCATGTGACTCTTTCTAACTGAAATTCCGATGGTGTGTACGGGGCATTACTTGTTGTCCATCACTTTCCATCATTTTTCCCAGCCTCCCATTTCACTATTTTATAGATGGGTAGAAAAGCAGCTCCATCTGTTTTATGAAAAGATCCGACAGTATAATGTGACCAAAACAGCAACCATATAAATTACATTACAAGCTTGTTTAAAATCTATCTATCTATCTATCTATCTATCTATCTATCTATCTATCTATCTATCTATCTATCTATCTATCTATCTATCTATCTATCTATCTATCTATCTATCTATCTATCTATCTATCTATCTCATGTCTACTCTCTTACCAGATTTTATTTGTTTCTTTCCCTTTTTTATTTCATTCTTTCTTTCTCATGCCTCCTGCTCTCTGTCTCTTTGGATCTTGTACATTACCTCTTGTAATTTTACTCTTTTCTTAACTTCTCTCTTATCTGATTTTCCTTCCTTCTATCTATCTATCTATCCATTTATCCATCAAATTATTAACCCATAATTTTCTCTTTTTCTCTAACTAGTCTCATTGGAATAGTGCTGACATTTCTTCCAGCCCCACCCAAAGAGTTTTTACCTATCTCATGTCTATTCTTTTTTTTCTCTCTCTTTCTTTCCTACATTATCTCTTGTGATTTGATTCTTTCCTAACTTCTCTCTTATCTGATTTCCTTCCTTCCTTCCTTCCTTCCTTCCTTCCTTCCTTCCTTCTCCCTTTCTTTCTTTCTTTCTTTCTTTCTTTCTTTCTTTCTTTCTTTCTTTCTTTCTTTCTTTCTTTCTTTCTTTCCTTCTTTCTTTCTCCCTGCTTGTCTCCTGTTCTCTGTCTCTTTAGATCTTCAACATTATCTCTTGTGATTTGACTATTTCCCAAACTTCTCTCTTATCAGGATTTTTTTCTTTCCTTCCTTCCTTCCTTCCCTCTTTTTTATCAGATTTTCTTTCTCTCCTTCTTGCTTCCCCCTCTGTTTGTCTCCTGTTCTCTGTCTCGTTCGCTCTCTTGTTTGATCTCCTACATTATCTCTTGTGATTTCAGATTTTCCTATCTTCTTTCCTTCCTTCCTTCCTTCTTTCCTTCCTTCCTTCCTTCCTTCCTTCCTTCCTTCCTTCCTTCCTTCCTTTCTTCCTTCATTCCTTCTCCCTTTCTTTCTTTCTTTCTTTTTTTCTTTCTCCCTGCTCATCTCCTGTTCTCTGTTTATTTGATTTTCTACATTCTCTCTTGTGATTTGACTCTTTCCCTAACTTCTCCATGTTCTTCCCTCCCTTCCTCCCTTCTATCTATCTATCTATCTATCTATCTATCTATCTATCTATCTATCTATCTATCTATCTATCTATCTATCTATCTATCTATCTATCTTTCTATCTATCTATTTATCTATCTATCTATCTATCTATCTATCTATCTATGTATCTATCTATCTATCTATCTATCTATCTATTCATCTATCAAGGTATCTATCTATACTTTTTCTCTAACTAGTCTGACATTTCTTCCAGCCCCATCCAAAGAGTTTCTATTTATCTCATGTCTTCTTTCTTTCTTTCTTTCTTTCTTTCTTTCTTTCTTTCTTTCTTTCTTTCTTTCTTTCTTTCTTTTCTCCCTGCTTGTCTCCTGTTCTCTGTCTCTTTTGATTTGACACTTTCCCTAACTTCTCTTTTATCTGATTTTTTTTATTTCCTTTCTTTTCTCTCTCCCTTCTTTCTTTCTTTCTTTCTTTCTTTCTTTTTTCTTTCTTTTCTTCTTTCCTTCCTTTTTTCTTTCCTTCTTTCTTTCTTTCTTTCTTTCTTTCTTTCTTTCTTTCTTTCTTTCTTTCTTTCTTTCTTTCTTTCTTTCTTTCATTCTTTCTTTTCTTCTTTCCTTCCTTTTTTCTTTCTTTCTTTCTTTCTTTCTTTCTTTCTTTCTTTCTTTCTTTCTTTCTTTCTTTCTTTCTTTCTTTCTTTCTTTCTTTCCCTTTTGTTATCTGATTTGTCTTTCTTTCCCTTTTGTTATCTGATTTGTCTTTCTTTCTTTCTTTCCCTTTTGTTATCTGATTTGGTTTTCTTTCTTTCTTTTTTTCTTTCTCTATCTATATAGACTTTCTCCATCCATATCTATCTACCCAACATTAGTTGTTTATCTTAAAAAAAAAAAAAAAAAAAAAAAATGAATTGTTCAGTAGATCAATCCTCAGTACTGGAATCCTGTTGTTCCCTCTCTCTGGACGAACGACCTTTTCCATCATGATGGGACGATCGGCATGTGATCGCATTTCCTTCTTATCTTTAGCTGTTTTTTGTAACGTTTTAGAACATTTTTTATTCTTTTTATCAGACAGAATCACTATATGGAACGTTCTTTAGTATGAAATATCGCTGGCGAATGCTCTGCTAAATCTTTGGGCGGGCGTAGAATAAAAAAAAGCTGACAGTGCCCCTCTAATTCCCTTTCCCGGAGCCGGCGGTGCTGGTATTAGGCGTACAGAGGGTCTCGGCTTCTTATTAGGGGTGTGAAATCATTTTCCCTGTTAAATACGGCGGTGCGCGTCTGGACGGAATACAACAGAGTTCCCCCCCAGCCTTATTTTCTGAGCCGGCCTGTGTTAATGTACGGCTCTCACATCCAGCAAATATGTTTTTTGGCTGGTGCCGGTCATATTGAGATGTAACTACATGAAATGACTTTCAGTCACTGCGGATTTCGGCGTACCCCTCCTGAATCCCACACACCTCTGCTGGCACTACGGAGGAGAATTAATGCATGTAGGAGGCTCGTTATAAAATCCCAACACTAGGAACCCCAGTAACCCTTCGCGGGCTGGACGTATACATTCTACACATCCACAGAGTTACATTCAGACTATAGGGGCATGGGCATCCGCTGGCATTTTTTCAGAGGGGGGCGCTTTGGCAGCGGCGATACACAGTCACATTTTACCCTTTCTTTGACCGCTAGCGGGGGTTAAAAGCGCCCCCCACGTTAAAATGTAAAAACACCCCACTGTGCCCCCTGCATCTTTCAATATCTCTTTGTCACTACTGTGTACCCCCTCTCCACAACTGCACCTCTCGACCCCTTTACATTACACATCACCTCACAGCTCTGGACCCCTTTACATTACACAGCACCCCACAGCTCTGGACCCCTTTACATTACACAGCACCCCACAGCTCTGGACCCCTTTACATTACACAGCACCCTGCATCACTGGCCCCCTTTACATTACACAGCACCCTGCATCACTGGCCCCCTTTACATTACACAGCACCCTGCATCACTGGACCCCTTTACATTACACAGCACCCTGCATCACTGGCCCCCTTTACATTACACAGCACCCTGCATCACTGGCCCCCTTTACATTACACAGTACCCTGCACCACTGGACCCCTTTACGTTACACAGCACCCTGCACCTCTGGACCCCTTTACATTACACCTCACAGCTCTTTAGTAGTAGGACCAGAGGAGGGCTGCAGCTCTCCTGCAGTTGCAGGAGAGGTGCGAGGGCCACATAAAAAGGCCTGGAGGGCCGGATTCGGCCTGCGGGCCTTGTGTTTGACACCTGTGCTCGAGGCAGGGGAGGGCTGGGCCGGGGGGCAGGGTGGCAATTGCCTCCCATCCCGCCCTAACTTATGTTCAAAATGCCCGCTACCATTTTATTTTTTAATCTGGTCTTGGAAGTCGGGCCGACCGCTAGCTGTTGCATTCCAGGAGTTGTAGTCCACGCTCAAGCTCCCGGTGGGTGAAAAAGACAGTGTAGAGGAAACTACAACTCCCTGGGACTGGATTCTTGGAAGTAGGCAGAGACAGGGCATGCCAGGGAGTCAGGATGCAGGGCTGCAGGGCTAAGTGCTGGCTGCAACTTGATCCCAGGACCAGGAGCATTACCCCCCCCCCCCCAGGATGCCGTGGCGTGCAAGGACCTGCTGAGCTGAGATCACTCAGGTGAGAAACCCTACCACCTCTAGCTGACCCACATCTCCCCCCCCCCATACACCCCATGTAACCTGTCCCAGTGATCAGGCTGCATTGATGGGCACTGGTGAGGCTGCATTGAAAAACCAGATGGGCCATGGATGGTGAGCTGATTTGGCAGTTCAATGACTGGACTTGCCCCCCAGGCCTGAGGCTGCCAGTCCTCCCCTGGCTCTAGGGCCTCTGCTTTAAAAAATCTATCATATTTGGGGGTTCTAAGTAATTTTCTATCACAAAATACAGATTGTTACATGTAAAAAAAAGTGCCAGAAAAAGCCTGGAACTGAAGTGTATACATTGGCCTGGATTCACAAAGCACTTACGCCGACGTATCTCGAGATACGCCGTGTAAGTGTAAATGTGCGCCGTTGTATCTCTGCGCCGTGCCCACAATCTGAGATACGCCTGAAAATAGGCTTCATCCGACCGACGTAACTTGCCTACGCCGGCATATCGTGGGCGCATATTTACGCTGGCCGCAAGTGGCGGTCCCATTGATTTTCTATGCGCATATGCAAATGAGGGAGATACGCCGATTCACGAACGTAGTTGCGCCCGGCGCATAATATACGCAGTTTGCTTAAGTCGTACGTCCGGCGTAAAGTTATTCCCCATATAGGAGGCGCAAGTCATGCAAAGGTATGGACCAGGGAACACAAGCCGTCGTATCTTTTGTCGTTTACTAGGCGTAGGTTACGTTCACGTCGTAGGCAGTGATTCGACGTATCTTGGACAGTTGTTTCGACTTGATTCTGAGCATGCGCACTGGGATGCGGCCACGGGACGGCGCATGCGCCATTCATTTTAAGCACTTCTATGACGCTTGGCCCATCATTTGCATGGGGTCACGCCTTATTAGCATTGCTCACGCCAACTTCCACCTACGCTGGTTTACGCCGAAGAGACCCAGCGTATCTTTAAGAGGGAGTGGGAGCGAGTGCTTGGTGAATCCAGTGCTTGCCTCTGTGCGCTGCGCCGGCGTAGCGTAAAAGAGATGCGCTACGGCGGCATAAATATGCGCCGATGTATGTGAATCCGAGCCATTGTATTTCTTTCTGTTCTGCGTTTAGATATTTAGTTGGATCTCTGCTTTCGGCTAACGCCGTCCACATATAGCTAAAAACATTTTTTTTTGTATATATACTGTATATATTTCTGTATATTTATTTTTTGAATCCCCAGTGGAAGACAGTTTCTGCCTCAGAGATCCCTTGAATTGGAGGAATTGCCTCATTTGAGCGTATTAGCCGGCCGAACAATGGCTACATAGTTACCGTTTCTTGACATCCCCGATCTTCAGGAAAACACGGCAGCCAAAATAAAGATCCGAACTTTCTTTTTTTTTTTCATCTGCAGACTGCAGTTAGCGACTCCGAAAAGGAGGCAGCGAAGTCAGAATGATGAATGCAGATGGTCTGAAATCCTTCCCGTCTACCTCCAATTCTGACTTCAAATCGCATTAATCCTAACGAGCGTATTCCCCAATTCATTCTTCATCATCCGCGTGCTGACCGCCGCCTCGGGGGCTTTTTTTTTTTCTACCAGCCTGAATGACCTCACTTTCTCTTCCCATTTTTACAAAGTATCGGTCCGATGTCCATTATTTTATTTTTTTCTTGTTCTGGAAAGTACTCGGGGTGGTGGTCTCGTCTCATAAATAAGGATAAGTGTAGCGCACCCCCTTTAGAGCCGCTGGTGGGTTTTAGTCCAATTTCCCTCTTTGCAGCACACGCAGCATTTTCCTGCGCTCCTCCACTCGTTCCAAAGAACAGTCTAGACCAGTGGTCATCAACTCCTGTCCTCAGGGCCCACTAACAGGCCAGGTTTGCAAGATAACTGAAATACATCACAGGTGATATCATTTGCTGCTCAGTTATTTCAGTATTCTAGTCTGCATCTCCCCCAAGGTAATACATAAAACCTGACCTGTTAGTGGGCCCCAAGGCAGGGCTGTCTTAATGAGAGGGAGCACCTGGGCACTGCCCGGGGGCTCCAGCTGCATGGGTGGCCCTGCACTTTCCCCAAAGCAGATGGTCCTTGAGCCCACGCTGCCCTGAAATTGGGGGCCTCATAATGGCACTGAGGGTGATAGATACACAGGGGAGGCAGTCTGCCTCCTACCTACTTAATGTCTGTTTACCTGCACTGTCATCATTGTAGGGGCCCCAGAGAGCATTACTTTGCCCGGGGGCCCATGATGCTATTAAGATGGCCCTGCCCGGAGGACAGGGTGATGACCACTGGTCTAGGGCACATGTCTCAAACACAAGGCCCGTGGGCAGGGCCGTTTGAAGACATTTGGGGGCCCCAAGCAAAAAAAATAAAAATCACTTTATAAGTTGAGGGGGGGGGGGGGGTTTGGCGGCTTACCTCTATCCTCCGCCTCACACGCACACGCCGGCATATGTTGGTGTCCACACAGGGGCCCCAGCAGGGAGGGCCCTTGCCGCAGCGCTGCGTCCTCCTGCAGTCCGGTCGGCCGTGTACCATAACCGTGCGGTACAGGAGATTCAGTTTGCTGTTCCCGGGGCCGGACTGAAAGGAAGTGAACACTACCTATGCGAGAAAATAAAACACTATACCCCCAATCGCATTCTCCGATCAACGAACCAAAACCTTCTCCACATCCCAAAGTCCCACTACAAATCGAAGGGAGAACGAAGATTTGCAGTCCAAGAACCACGGCTATGGAACGCGCTACCCACCGACATTCGTATGGAAGAAAACCATTGAGCCTTTAGGAATAAATTTAAGACCCATCTTTTCTGAAGACACAGGACGGCACTGCATGCAAAAAGCACCTTGAGGTGATTTAGTTTGCATTTGTAGCGCTATACAGTACAAGTTACTCACTTACTCCTATTGGACGCCTAGCGGGAAGAAAGAAGAGACGCATGGAGGACACAGCTCCCCGCTTCCTGACCTGCTGCCCATACCATAGCTTGCCATCGTCACCCCATGCCGGACCCGCCACAAAGATGGGGTAAGTGGCGGTCAAAATTGTGAACTTCTTCGACACCTACTACACCCGTTTTCCTGTTTAATGTTTCCATTGGAGGACACAGTAGGGTGACTCTTTTAGCCCCGAAGACTCATAAGATGAAAAGCAAATGCATAGTTGGAAGCTAGCATCATCATGATTGAGGAGGAATAGGATAGGCAGCATAGGCAGTCTTCAAGGGATCCCAGATCCAAAGCAAATTCAACCAGTTACGTCAGCTTTAGGTGCTTGATGGCTGCTGATCCAGGACTGACTCATTTTTATAAATGTGGGCCTATCAACAGAGTCTGTGGACAGGCACACTCTTGGATCCGTTACAAACCCTCCAGCAGCACTGAATGTGCGTTCATTAAACACGCTGGATACAGGACAGGCATATATTTTTTGTTTAGGGCACTACCACCAACCAAGGCCCAATTTTTCTGCCCCAAGAGTAACTATGAGGGGTTACAGTGTTGTGGCTCCACCACCACCCAAGGCCAAATTTTTCTGCCCCTGTTTAACAGAGGCATGTAATTACAAATTGTTAATAATATTTAACAGCAGGGCCCGTTCCTGCGCCCAACAAGAGTAGATGTGAGGGGTTACAATGTTGTGGCACCATCAGGGGAGGGCTGGGCCAGGGGGCAGGGTGGAAATTGCCTCCCAGGCTGCTCTAACTTATGTTCAAAATGTCCGGCAGCCGCTGCCCTCTACCATTTTCTTTTTTATTCTGCACTAGGAAGTCGAGCCGGGGGCAAGGCCACATAGGCTGACCACTAGCTGTGGCATTCCGGGAGTAGTCCACGCTCAAGCTCCCGGTGGGTGGAAAACATAGAAGCGCAGAGGAAACTACAACTCCCTGGGACGGGATTCTTGGAAGCAGGCAGAGGCAGTGTGTACCAGGGAGTCGGGATGCAGGGCTGCAGGGCTGGGCGCTGGCTGCAACTTGACCCCAGGACCAGGACCATTACCCCCCCAGGAGGCCGTGGCATGCAAGGACCAGCTGAGCTGAGATCACTGAGGTGAGAGACCCTGACACGCCTAGCTGACCCCCCCCCCCATACACCCCATGTAACCTGACCCAGTGTTTAGGCTGCATTAATGGGCACTGGAGTTGGCGGCACTGATGGGCACTGGTGAGGCTGCATTAAAAAAACAGGTGGGTCATGGATGATGAGCTCATTTGGCGGTTCAATGGGCCACTTGACTGGACTTGCCCCCCAGGTCTAAGGCTGCCAGCCCTCCCCTGGGCACCATCAAAACCAATGGTCCAATTTTTCTGCCTGTTTAACAGGGGCATGTAATTACATTTTTTTTAAATAATATTTAACAGCCGGGCCTGTTCCTGCTCCCAACAAAAAAAAAAATGCATGTTTTTGCAAGCCTTTAGTCTGGCTGTCAAGGAGAAGAGTCTCTTGTCCACTCTCGTTTTCATTTTCTAACCAACAAAATTCTTCTGACAAATGCAAAACCTCAACATCTCTGCGAGCAGGGGGTCCCAATCACACGGCGTCTAGTGGGACAGCTCTGCGGGACTCATGAGTGGAGGAATGTTTAAGCTGTATATACTTTTTTTACACAGGCGCTATTTTACTGTTAAATGTTATGGATGGTGGAGGAGGGTGGGGGGAACCTCCTTCGACTGCAGCAGTAATTATGTACACTTGATTGCCTGGGATTTCATACAGACTCGAAGAAACATCGAAGGATTTTGTGGTGCGGGCGAGTCTGATTAAGCCAGTGCATTAGGACGTTGGTGTTAATCCCCGTTCTTAGCTCACAGAGTGTTTCATAGCACTTTTTGGAAATAAAATGAGAAAAAAAAAAAAAAGAATGTAGCGTGACTGCATAGTCTCCTGGCTATAGGAGGGGTGTTTGCCTCTCCTTCTTCTAAAGGCATTATCTCATCCACCGTGATGCCCATCTGATGAGTGAACGTTGGGTACCGCAAGCCACAGACGAGCGTGTGAAACGTCTTCAACCCTGGAGGCCCAGTGGCTATCTGAGGATGGCTCGTGTTCAATGCTTGTGGTTTATGAAGTCAACTTTAATCTCCAGGCCAGCCAAGGCGCGCCGTGCTCGAGCACCACCGGGTAGAGCACGTTTGCTGACCCTCGCTATGGAAAAACTCTTGGGTTTGGTTCATGCTCCTGCCCTTGGTTTTTCTAGGGAGAAGGATGGGTTGGGTTCCAGGGTATTTGAGGACAACCTTGTCACAGAGTTCTCTAGTGTGCAAGTCGTGCGTCGAAAACCAGGGCTGGGTGAATCCTCCATGGATCTCGTGATCCTCCTACTGTTTTAGAAGTTCAGCTATTTACGCCCAAGAATTTAATAAGATTTACACCCTTGAGGTTTAATTTTGTGGATGGATCGTTTTGGGTTGATTCATCAACTTTGCAAAGCTCTTGGGCAGGGTTGCTGTTAGAAATCACAGGGCCCCATACAGCGTACCTGGCAGGGCTCCCCCCAATTAATCAAGACCATATTTCCACCAAAAAAAACACTAAAATCGAATAGGGAATGGGACAGTGACAGGGGGGCATCAGAAGCAAGCAGAACAGGCAGGAGGATCGTGTTGGGGAAGCAATTACAGGAACAATGCCATGTGTCTGTGTCTCTCCCTGCAGCAGCTGAAAGCCGCCAGTAGGGGGAGAAACTGACTTTTAGCTGCTGCAGAGAGTAGCACAGGGTATCCTTCTGTAATTACTCCTCTCCCGACTGCACTAATTACCCCTGCTGTTTGGGCCCCCCCGTGTGCCCGGGCCCCCTACAAGAGGACTGGTGGTCCCCCCCTATCAGCGGCTCTGCACTTGGGGATACCCTCAGTGAGATTTCTGCGCTCCTGATTTCCTGCTGTTACCATAAGAAGGAGCTGTCAGTCTGGCTGCTGAATTTTCTAATGTGTTCACATACCACACAATCAAAACTCACTGGTGGACACTTTGAGAATTGCAGACAGAGGAAGGCTGCTGAGGGGAAGCCGAGGCATAGTTAGAGGGCAAACTAGAATATTTAGTGGAAAAGAAGACCACATAAAACTCATTGGGTTAAGGGCAATCAGTCAGCGATCACCAAATAGATGGGGCCGTCTTAATAGCATCATGGGCCCCTGGGCAAAGTAATGCTCTGGGGCCCCTACACTGATGACAGTGCAGCTAAACAGACATCAAGTAGGTAGGAGGCCGACTGCCACCCCTGTGAATCTATCACTCTCAGTGCCATCACGGGGCCCCCAATTTCGGGGGCAGCGTGAGCTCAAGGACCTGCTGCTTTGGGGAAAGTGCATGGGCACCCCATGCAGCTGGGGCCCCTGGGCAGTGCCCAGGTGTGCCCTCTCATTAAGACAGCCCTGCCCCCGCCGCCCATTCTGTCCAGGTTCTGTGGGTCGGCAAGGAAGGATCGTGGTTTACCTGTCATCTGCCTACAATTCACAGGTGGCTCGCGATTGACAGGTTGCCAACCCCAGGGTTAGGGTGGGCACACCTGGCACACCCCTTGCGCACGCCTATGGCCATACTCATTCTTTTTACGTTGTGGGTTCAGCATATTCTCGAAATCCCCAAAAATGAACTTGGAACCTCAGAATATGTGGCATTAAATACATTCAATTTCTAGGAATCTAGTGATCCCAAACCCACTCATCTTGCTCTAGACCAGTGGTCTCCATACTATGGCCGGGGGGCCAGATACGGCCCTTTGCTTGCTTTTACCTTGCTCTTGGAGCCATAATTCCTCCCAATGATGCCAACAATGGGGCCCAATGATGGGGCACAATTTCTCCCAATGACACAAACAATTGGGCCCAATAACACCAATGACGGGGCACAATTTTTCCCAGTGACACCAAGGATAGGGCACAATTACCCCCACTGACACCAATGTTGAGGCACAATTACTTCCACTGAAACAAATGATAGGGCATTTTTCCCCCACTGATGTTGGGACTTTTTCTACTCCCAAGGGCCACAGTCTGGCCCCCCCGTAAAGTCTGAAGGACAGTAAGCTGGCCCTTTGATTAGAAACTTTGGAGACCCCCTGCTCTAGACCTTCCACTACACTCAAGTCTCTGGCCTCCTCACCCGATCCTGCGATCTTTTTATCCAGCCTTTCTCATGTCTAAGGCCCTTCAGCAGATGGTCGATAGAAAGGGAAACCTTGGACTTGCATGAACTTTATTTATCGCTAATAATCCCACTGCTGTGCTTCATGCCTTATAATATTCAAAAGACAAAGAGTTAAAGAGTCTTGCTTTGGCTGCCTAACCGCTAATGGTTTGCGGAGGGGGGGCATGAGTGGGCGAAAATCCTCAGGCTTGTGCTGTGTAATGAAAATGACCATCTGATTTTAGTTACGGGCATGTGGGTGTCTGTTGAAAAAAAAAAGGCAGTAGATGACAGCTTCACCTCTACATTTCATCCATCAAAATACGACTCCCAACAGCTCTAATCCGGCCTGACTGCTCTATTAACCCCCTAGTAGTGAGGCGGGATTGGCTACTGAATGGTTAAGTGTGAAATTAATTCATGTTTTCGAGGTACAGCGGCTTCTGCGTCTAGGACTGGAGATGATCGACTTACACCTTGGAACTCGGAAATTTTCTTAAAGAGAACCATCATGCATTCTACTCTTAGGATTGCTCCACCTGCTGGGCTATCTGTGGAACAGCAATGCAGGTAACACACAAAGAGGCGGCCATGTTTTTTCTGTGAGCCTCAGTACTTGACTTCATTGCTTTTTCTTTTGACCCTGACTGACCTTCTGGTCCCTGATGGTTCCTGCTTTTCCACATGGGCCTGCGAGACGACTTTGCCTGGATTGCCAGAATTATTGCCAACATTTTTAAGAAATGAAAGCTCAAATTTTTTTTTTTCCATCGCTAATCACAATTGGTTTTGACATTTGAAAAACGCTCGTAAGCAAATGCAATGAGATCGAACCAATGTTAGACAGCGGGATGCGTTTACTGGGCAATGCCTATCACACAATATACAGTTGCAGACTGTGTTGCTGTTAGAAACCACAGGGTTCCGTACAGACAACCCGACAGAGCCCCCCCCCCCAAATAAACAGAGGTATGAATGAACTCAGCGAGTGATCGGGACCGAAAAGAAGGGGCTGGTGACATATTTACCGGATTCTTCCCCTACTTTTCCATCCTGAAGGATCTTATGGTGTGCTTGCAGCTTCCGGCAGAAAGGAGAGGAAGGAAGCCGGAAGCACTGCGGGGGTGGGGGGGGCACAGTGGGGGGGCCTGGGCAGCACAGGGAAATGTCTGGTGCACAGGGAGAATGATCAGAGCCAATCCCTTATTTGGCTCTTTCTGTAGCAGCTGAAAGACGGTAAAAGAAAGAGGAGTAGAAGCCAGCTGCTGCAGAGAAAGGCATATAGGGGATTGGTTCTAGTAATTGCCCCAAGCCATGCCAGTCACCCTCCCTGCCCACATCTGATTCACTCCAAGCCAGCCTGGGCCCCCCTGCTGGCCTCGGTACCCCCTTATCCACAGCCCTGGTTCTTAGCCTCCTGTGCCATGAGCAATTTCTTCTTAAAGGGGTTGTAAACCCTCCTGTTTTTTCACCTTAATGCATCCTATGAAACTTCTGCCAGTCACCAGCCCCCCAGCCCCCCCCCCCCCCATTTTACTTAACTGAGCCCTTGAAAGTCCTGCGCCGAGGATGCGCTCTTCCTCCGCCTGGGGTTCTCGGCTCTTGATTGGATAGATTGATAGCAGTGCAGCCATTGGTGGAAGGTGCCGAGTCCTGCATTGGCGGCTATAGCTGGACACGGCAGCGCACCCGAAAGGTAACCCCCTCAGGAGAGCGCTTCCCAGAGGGGGTTATCTGATGCGGGGAGGAGCAGCCATGCTGCCCAGCGCCACCAGAGAGAGTGCCACACTGCCCAGCGCCACCAGAGAGAGCCATGTTGCCCAGCTTCACCAGAAAGAGAGCTATGCTGCCCAGTGCCACCAGAGAGAGAGCCACGTTGCCCAGCACCACCAGAGAGAGAGCCACGTTGCCCAGTGCTACCAGAGAGAGAGCCACGCTACCCAGCACCACCAGAGAGAGAGCCACGCTGCCCATCACCAGCACAGAGAGAAAGACTGAGCCACTGCCAGGGTACAGACATGCTACACTACTGACCAGAGTCGCCCCCCCGCGGAACCCATAATGAGCGATCGTCCAGCTGGAGGGATCACTGCTGTAGTCCTCTTTCCATCCTGTCCCTCTGTCCTCATCCCATCCTGTCCCCCTGTGCTCATCCCATTTTATCCCCCTGTCCTCATCCCACCCTGTCCCTCTGTCCCCATCCCACCCTGTCCCTCTGTGCTCATCCCATCCTATCCCCCTGTCCTCATCCCACCCTGTCCCCCTGTCCTCATCCCACCCTGTCCCCCTGTCCTCCTCCCATGAAAATGATAGGGCGGGTCTTAAGGAAGGGGTGCGTCATATATAAAGTAGGGGGTGCACGAGTTTCACCAGGCCTAGGGCGGTACAAAACCTAAATACACCCCTAATCAGAACAGCAGGGTCCATTTTTCTGGATTGCCATTGCAACAAGACCATTGACGAGTATTCACTACTAGTCACTACCATTAGTTGGCCAGCAGCACCAAAGACTTCCCCCTCCAAGGAGAACTCCCTCCACAAACATTACATCATATCACCTCCTCTGGGCTTTTTATGACCTAAAGTTTATTTACAGACATCTGTCTATTTTTTTTTTGTGTGTGTTTATTTACTGGAACCACATTTCAGTTCTCATGTCAAGACCAGATTGTACGTTTTAGATCACAAGTTGGAGAGAAGGAAGGGAAGCCGGGGCGTTGTAGGACGGTCTGAGTGTTTGTGATGCTGGAGGTGTCGGTGTTCATATTAAAGACAGGAAATCCAGACAGTAGAACTGGGAAATGTCCAATGATATTGCATTTTGTACATCTGTTATTACAGCCACATCCTGAATGCAAAATGTTCTTCTATTTGTTTGCCTGTCCTTGTATCTGCCAACGTAAAAATTCTGCTGCTACTCTGAAGGGCTTACATCGATAGGAAAAATACTGCCTTGCTATATCGTAGATAAAGACATATAGGTAGATTCACGTAGGGGCGCCTAAAGTTAAGGTCGGCGTAGCCTAGCGTGTTTACACTATGCCGCCTTAAGTAAGAGAGGAAAGTACATGATTCAGAAAGCACTTACCTCCTTACTTAGGGCGGCGTAGTGTAAACACGGCGGGCGTAAGGGCGCCTAATTCAAATGGGTTGGGGGGGGCGTGTTAAATGCTAATGAGGCTTGACCTCACGTTTTTTGACATTTTGTGTTACTGCGTATGCGCCGGGCGCCTACATGTCCCAGGGCGCATTGCGGCTAAGTACGCCGTACGGGCCTATTGATTTTGACGCGGACGTAAACGACGTAACTCCCGATTCGCGGACGGCTTACGCAAACGACGTAAAAAATTCTAACCTCGCGGCGGGAATGGCGGCCATACTTTAACATTGTTATTCCACCTCATAGGTGGAATAACTTTAGGCCGCCTAAGGCCTTACGGAAACGAGGTTAATCGACTGCGGCGGGCTCGCGTACGTTCGGGAATCGGCGTAAAAGCTCATTTACATAATCTACGCCGGCCGCAATGGAAGCGCCACCTAGCGGCCATCCAAAAAATTGCAAGCTAAGATAGAACGGCGCAAGCCGTCCTATCTTAGCTCTGTTTAAGCGTATCTCTGTTTGAGCATACGCTTAAACATACGGCGGCGTAGATTCAGAGTTAGGTCAAATGAATCTACTGATAAGTCGGCCTAACTCTTTGTGAATCTACCTAATAAAGCCAGGGCTTCTTTTCAGCAGGAACCGGCTGGAGGGAACACTGGCACCTCCAGCCAGGGCCGTCTTCATGGGCCCCTGGGCAAAGAAATGCTCTGGGGCCCCTACAATGATGACAGTGCAGGTAAACAGACATCAAGTAGGTAGGAGGCCAACTACCTCCCCTGTGTATCTATCACTCTCAGTGCCATCATGGGGCCCCCAATTTTGGGGCAGCGTGGGCTCAAGGACCAGCTTCTTTGGGGAAAGTGCAGGGGCAACCTATACAGCTGGGGCCCCTGGGCAGTGCCCTCTCATTAAGACAGCCCTGCCTCCAGCATGAACATACATTATATTACAAAAAGTATTGGGACGCCTGCCTTTACCCGCACATGAACTTTAACGGCATCCCAGTTTTGGTCCGTGGGGTCCAATATTGAGTTGGCCCCGCCCTTTGCACCTATAACAGCTTCAACTCTTCTGGGAAGGCCGTCCACAAGGTTTAGGAGTGTGTATATCCACTTAAGACCCGGACCAATATGCAGGTTAAGGACCTTGCCCCTTTTTGCGATTCGGCACTGCGACGCTTTAACTGACGATTGCGCGGTCGTGCGACGTGGCTCCCAAACAAAATTGGCGCCCTTTTTTTCCCACAAATAGAGCTTTCTCTTGGTGGTATTTGATCACCTCTGCGGTTTTTATATTTTGCGCTATAAACAAAAATAGAGCGACAATTTCGAAAAAAAAAATCAATATTTTTTACTTTTTGCTAAAATAAATATCCCCAAAAAAAAGATATAAAAAAAATGTTTTCCTCAGTTTAGGCCAATACGTATTCTTCTACCTAATTTTGGTAAAAAAAAAAGTCGCAATAAGCCTTTATCGATTGGTTTGTTTATAGCGTTTACAAAATAGGAGATAGTTTTATGGCATTTTTATTAATAACTTTTTTTTTTACTACGAATGGATGGCGATCAGCGATTTTTTTTGTGACTGCGACATTATGGCGGACACATCGGACACTTTTGACACATTTTTGGGACCATTGTCATTTTCACAGCGAAAAGTGCTATAAAAATGCACTGGTAGTGAAGGGGTTAACCACAAGGGGGCGCTGTAGGGGTTAAGTGTGACCTCATGTGTGTTTCTTACTGTAGGGGGGTGGGGCTGGACGTGTGACGTCAGTGATCGTCGTTCCCTATATCAGGGAACAGACGATCACTGACATTGCCACAGAGAAGAACGGGGAAGGTTTGTTTACACTCACTTCTCCCCGTTCTTCAGCTCCTGTGACCGATCGCGGGACACCCGCGGCGATCGGGCTTGGTCACAGAGATTCGGACCGGGTCGCGAGCGTAAAATGTTAAAATTTTGACGCAGGAACGACGGCCATACTTAACATTGACTAGGCCAGCTATTTGTTCGACTGACTTTACGCCGGGAATCGCCTTACGTAAACGGCGTATCTTTACTGCTGCGGGCGCACGTACGTTCGGGAATCAGCGTATCTCGCTGATTTACGCATTCTAGGCGTAAATCAGCGTTCACGCCCCTAGCGGCCGGCGGAACTAGACAGCTAAGATACGACGGCGCAGGCTAGGTTTAAGTGGATCTCAGTTTGAGCATACACTTAAACATACGGGGCCAGATTTACATAGATTAGCGGATCTTTAGATCCGCGTAATCGATGTGATTTACGATCCGCCGGCGCACTTTTGCGAGGCTAGTGCAGTATTCACAAAGCACTTACCTCCAAACTTGTGCCGGCGGATCGTAACTCCGCGGCTAGGGGAAGTGTACAATTTAAATCAGGCGCGTTCCCGTGCCGATTTAACTGCGCATGCGCCGCCAGCAATATTTCCCAGTGCGCATGCTCCAAATGACGTCGCTAGGACGTCATTGTTTTCGGCGGCAACGTAAATTCCGGCCATCCGTATTCCCAACCGACTTACGCAAACGACGTAAAAATGTGAAACTCGGCTCGGGAACGACGGCCATACTTGACATTAGCTACCCCTCATATAGCAGGGGTAACTATCCGCCGGAAAAAGCCGAACGCAAACGACGTAAAAAAAAAGCGACGGGCGGGCGTTTGTTTCTGAATCGGCGGAAATCGGAATTTGCATATTCCTCGCGTAAAAAAAACGAAGCGACACCTAGCGGCGGGCGGGATATTGCAGCCTAAGATCCGACGGTGTAAGTCACTTACACCTGTCGGATCTTAGGGAGATCTATGCGGAACCTGATTCTATGAATCAGTCGCATAGATACGACCGGCGGAACTCAGAGATACGACGGCGGATCAGGAGATACGCCGTCGTATCTCTTTGTGAATCTGGCCCACGACGGCTTAGATTCCGAGTTACGACGGCGTATCTACTGACACGCCGGCGTAACTCTTTGTGAATCTGGCTTTACATGTACAAAACGTTCTCTTGGAAATGATTGCAACATTGCGATTTAGAATAGAGAGATGGAACTTTTTTCGGACTGGCTTGCATGTCTTTCTCCATCATCCATTGGGTTCTGTTACATTTTATACGTCTTGCATCACATTTTTTGAGGAACATGAATATTTTCCTTAGCATGTCAATTAGCACAGAATGGGAATCGAATCCGCCTACTTAGCTTTCTCTTCGGCAGCAAAAAAAAAAAAAAAAAAAACCCGGCCTCGTGCGTGCCGCAGAAGACACTTTAAACCCTAAAACACTGTTTGCTAAATTGTATCATGTTCTGCGTGTTTGAGTTTCCTCGAGGTGCTAAGCTGAAAAGATACGAGGAGATTTTTATTTTGCTAACAGAGGTCTCCTAATTACGTTATAATTAGGTCCAGCTCCAACAGCCGCTGGGGTTTTTTTTTTTTTCCCCCTTCTTTCGAAATTTTAACCGTCCTCGTAGCTTTTCCCAATTCTGCTTAGCTTGGAGAAAGTGGATTCCTTCTGCTGGAAAGTCGAAAAAGTCTTGTTTTTTTTTTTTTATGGTTAGTGCTGAGGAGTCGGTTTTCGGAACATCTGGGCAATTGTGGAGTGTTATGATTACCTGCGTAGGCTTGCTGTGATTAAGAGAAACACGGGGAGAATTTTTTTTTTTGGTGCACCCAAAGCACACCGGCTAAGCACAACACATTACATCAAAAATCCTAAGACACCAGATTGGATGAGTTTGGCTCATTAAGACGGCGTGACAATTTGATAGAGGCCTGCTTCCTGTGCCCTCCCCTCACCTTCTGCTCTGACCCAATCTAATCCTCCTAACCTGTGCTTTCTAAACGTCTAGACTTTACCGATTTCCTCCTACGAGTTTCGTCCTGATTTAACTTCTGTGCTTCTTTTTTTCCCCCCAGTTGACTGAATACAATCCGGGGTCAAATTAGGACCTTTGAGATAAGTTGAACTTGCTTGTATGCAGGGCTGTCTTAATGAGAGGGCACACCTGGGCACTGCCCATGGGGCCCAGCTGCATGGAGGGCCCCAGCACTTTCCCCAAAGCAGCTGATCCTTGAGCCCACGCTGCCCCGAAATTGGGGGCCCCATGATGTCACTGAGAGTGATAGATACACCGGGGAGGCAGTCTGCCTCCAACCGACCTGCACTGTCATTGTTGTAGGGCAGTGGTCATCAACCTTGTCCTGCAGGTCCCACTAACAGGCCAGGTTTGCAAGATAACTGAAATACATCACAGCTGATATCATTTGCTCCTCAGTGATTGCAGTATTCTAGACTGCATCTCCCCAAGGTAATACATAAAACCTGGCCTGTTAGTGGGCCCTGGAGGACAGGGTTGATGACCACTGTTGTAGGGGCCCCAGAGTATTACTTTGCACAGGGGCCCATGATGCTATTAAGACGGCCCTGCTTGTATGTGTAACACACCTCCTAATAGGGATGAGCCGAACATACCTTCTTCTCTACATTTATACCTTCTTTTATACCTTCTTCTCTACATTTATACCTTCTTTTATACCTTCTTCTCTACATTTATACCTTCTTCTATACCTTCTTCTGTACGTTTATACCTTCTTCTCTACATTTATACCTTCTTTTCTACACTTATACCTTCTTCTCTACATTTATACCTTCTTATCTACATTTATACTTTATCTATACCTTCTTCTGTACATTTATACCTTCTTTTCTACACTTATACCTTCTTCTCTATTTTTTTTACCTTCTTCTATACCTTCTTCTGTACATTTATACCTTCTTCTGTACATTTATACCTTCTTCTATACATTTATACCTTCTTCTATACATTTATACATTCTTCTATACCTTATTCTGTACGTTTATACCTTCTTTTTTACATTTATACTTTCTTCTATACCTTCTTCTATACATTTATATCTTCTTCTATACCTTCTTCTCTACATTTATACCTTCTTCTCTACATTTATACCTTCTTTTCTACACTTATACCTTCTTCTCTACATTTATACCTTCTTCTGTGCATTTATGCCTTCTTTTATACCTTCTTCTCTACATTTATACCTTCTTTTATACCATCTTCTGTACGTTTATACCTTCTTCTCTACATTTATACCTTTCTTTCTACGCTTATACCTTCTTCTCTACATTTATACCTTCTTCTGTACATTTATACCTTCTTTTATACCTTCTTCTCTACATTTATACCTTCTTTTATACCTTCTTCTTTACATTTATACCTTCTTCTATACCTTCTTCTCTACATTTATACCTTCTTTTATACCTTCTTCTCTACATTTATACCTTCTTCTATACCTTCTTCTCTACATTTATACCTTCTTCTCTACATTTATACTTTCTTCTATACCTTCTTCTGTACGTTTATACCTTCTTCTGTACATTTATACCTTCTTCTGTACATTTATACCTTCTTCTATACCTTATTCTATACATTTATACCTTCTTTTTTACATTTATACTTTCTTCTATACCTTCTTCTCTACATTTATACCTTCTTCTATACATTTATACCTTCTTCTATACCTTCGTCTGCACATTTATACCTTCTCCTCTACATTTATACCTTTTTCTCTACATTTATACCTTCTTCTATACCTTCTTCTCTACATTTATACCTTCTTTTCTACACTTATACCTTCTTCTCTACATTTATACCTTCTTCTATACCTTCTTCTCTACATTTATACCTTCTTCTCTACATTTATACCTTCTTTTCTACACTTATACCTTCTTCTCTACATTTATACATTCTTCTATACATTTATACCTTCTTCTATACCTTCTTCTGTACGTTTATACCTTCTTTTTTACATTTATTCTTTCTTCTATACCTTCTTCTCTACATTTATACCTTCTTCTATACATTTATATCTTCTTATATACCTTCTTCTGCACATTTTTACCTTCTTCTCTACATTTATACCTTCTTCTATACCTTCTTCTCTACATTTATACCTTCTTCTATACCTTCTTCTCTACATTTATACCTTCTTCTATATCTTCTCCTGTACATTTATACCAGGGATCTTCAAACTACGGGCCCCAGCTGTTGCAGAACTACAAGTCCCATGAGGCATTGTAAAACTCTGACATTCACAGACGTGACTAGGCATGATGGGAATTGTAGTTCCTGAACAACTGGAGGGCCATAGTTTGAGGACCCCTGATTTATACCTTCTTCTGTACATGTATACCTTCTTCTCTACATTTATACAATGTAAAACATGATTACAGCATGGGGAAGTGTAGTACGTAACTCATGGCAGTCAATCTGCAATCATTAGGCCAGTTTCCTGTAAAACCATTGGTGGGTCTAGTTGATGATGATGCTGATGGTTGCTGGATTTGGGGTCCTCCACTAAATGCTTAAAAAAAAAAAAATACTGGCCTTCCATTTTTCTAGAAGAAGAGAATTATCCTGGAAGCCGGCCGCAGGCAAAGCGCTCTTGTCTAGAAAGCCTCTGCCGCTATTCTGCCTAGTCAGGGGGTTTTATATTAAGTATCAATCAGCGGTTTGTCTGGTGAGCCAGCCACACATTGTTACCTAACAAGATACATCAATTTTTATGAGTCCCTCTGTTTTCTCTCCCTCACCGCAAGCAGTCACAGGGCAGAGGAAAACAGTTCTGAGTCGCTGCCAGCTGCCGGAGCCCATACACAGCTGCATGGCAGGGCGAGCAGCAGATGTGCGCTCCCTCTTCAGTCCTGGGGGCTCACCAGCTGTGCCGTTGTTTGTCTTAGAGTGGGCTGGGAAGGTGGGCGCAATTTCGAGGCAGAATGACTCAAATCATCGGAGTGTTTTCATTTTCCTCCCGTGTGACAGGAGAGGGTTTTCCTGGCGATTCCAGCGTGCCGCTGCCCCCCCCTCTCCTTCAGCAGTCATGGGATTCGGTGCAAACTGTAAAGGGCTAAAAATGGACTTCTCGTTGGTGCCAAAATCACAGAGCTGCCGCTTGAGTTATTTTACATCGTCACTGATCGTTTTTGCAGGAAAACCTTCAATCGACCAAAATAGCTACGAACGTGGAATGAACACGCGGAGGTCGGCTACACCGAGCGTCTGCGCGGCTCCTCTGAATGTCTGCGCGGCTCCTCTGAATGTCTGCGCGGCTCCTCTGAAGGGCTGGCTGGAGAAAGAGCCGCATAAAAAAAAAAAAACGCGTCAAAAGCTGCGAATTGCACACGTGTTTAAGCGCATTGGTGCGCATGTGCGTTAATGCATTCTATTGGCCGGAGTATGAATTTATGATAATTAGGGATGCGCCGATGCCATTTTTTTTTTACATGGAGTAAGACTCGAGTACCGATACTTTTTTTTTCTGTTTCAAATATTTTATTGAATTTTATAATTATCAAAAAAATTCCATTACAGAAACAGAGCATGTACAATAATATACCGTATATACTCGAGTATAAGCTGACCCGAATATAAGCCGAGGCACCTAATTTTACCACAAAAAACTGGGAAAACTTATTGACTCGGGTATAAGCCTAGGACGAGAATGCAGCAGCTACTGTAAGAGGAAAAGAGGGTCAACAATGCCCATTTGCAGCTTCACTGTGCCCATTTGCAGCCTCACTGTGCCCACTGATGCCTCACTGTGCCCATTGCAGCCTCACTGTGCCCATTGCATATTTCACTGTGCCCGTTGCAACCTAACTGTGCCCATTTCATGACACACTGTGCCCATTGCAACCTCACTGTGCCCATTGCATGCCTCACTGTGCCCATTGATGCCTCACTGTGCCCATTGCATGCCTCACTGTGTCCGTTGCATGTCTCACTGTGCCCATTGATGCCTCACTGTGCCCATTGCATGCCTCACTGTGCCCGTTGCAACCTCACTGTGACCATTGCATGCCTCACTGTGCCATTTGATGCCTCACTGTGTCCATTGCATGCCTCACTGTGCCCATTGCATGCCTCACTGTGCCCGTTGCAGCCTCAATGTGCCCATTGCATCTCTGTGCTCCTCAGTGCTTTGGTCCCCCTCTGTGCGCCTTGGCCCCCCTTAATGCTTCGGTCCCCCTCTGTGCTCTTCTGTGCTTTTCGGTTCCCCTCCATGCTTTGGTCCCCCTCTGTGCTCCTCGGTCCTCCTCCATGCTTCTCTGTCTCCCTCCATGCTCCTCAGTCCCCCTCCATGCTTCAGTCCCCCTCGGTGCTCCTCTGTTCCCCTCCGTGCTCCTCGGTTTCCCTCCATGCTCCTCAGTCCATCTCAGTGCTTTGTTCCCCCTCTGTGCACCTTGGCCCCCTTCATGCTTCGGTCCCCCTCTGTGCTCTTCTGTGCTCTTCGGTCCCCCTCCATGCTTTGGTCCCCCTCTGTGCTCCTCTGTCCTCCTCTGTGCTCCTCTGTCCCCCTCTGTGCTCCTCTGTCCTCCTCTGTGCTCCTCGGTCCCCCTCCGTGCTTCGGTCCCACTCAGTGCTCCTCTGTCCCCCTCTGTGAACCTCGGTCCCCCTCCATGCTCCTTGGTTCCCCTTCCGTGCTCCTCAGTCCCTCTCAGTGCTTTGGTCCCCCTCTGTGCTCCTTGGCCCCCCTTCATGCTTCGGTCCCCCTCTGTGCTCTTCTGTGCTCTTTGGTCCCCCTCCATGCTTTGGTCCCCCTCTGTGCTCCTTGGTCCTCCTCCATGCACCTCTGTCTCCCTCCATGCTCCTCTGTCTCCCTCCATGCTCCTCATTCCCCCTCTGTGCTCCTCGGTTCCCCTCCATGCTCCTCAGTCCCTCTCAGTGCTTTGGTCCCCCTCTGTGCTCCTTGGCCCCCCTTCATGCTTCGGTCCCCCTCTGTGCTCTTCTGTGCTCTTCAGTCCCCCTCCATGCGTTGGTCCCCCTCTGTGCTCCTCGGTCCTCCTCCATGCTCCTCTGTCTCCCTCCATGCTCCTCAGCCCCCCTCCATGCTTCGGTCCCCCCAATCAGTTGTGCGGCAGTGCTACCAAGAAGCATGCTGATAGGAGAAGAGTGCAGAAAGCTGAGCTCATCAGTATGTTGCTTCTCCTTTCACTGTCCAATCACAAGCTAGGGGAGGGACTAGACCTATAAGTGTTATTTATCAGCAGCAGAGGAAAAAATCAGGTCGCCTCCCCTGGCAAGGTAGGGCTGTACTTTGTAGCAGAGCTGTGTAAATCTCAGGACTGGATGGATTGCAATACAAATCCTGTAGCAGGTATACACATAAATGTATTTTTCATTATTTTTTTTTTGGTAGTGAAACCGTTAACGGTTATATAAGATGTAAAAAAAACATGGCGGGTCCCCGGGAGAGCCGCGGTCCCCCTTTCCCCCCTCCCCCCGCACAGGACAGGAAGGTGCTGCACAAATTGTCTTGTAAACAAATTACCCGATATTAAACGCAAGCACATTTCCATCGACCTGATTTTATTTTCGTCTGTTTATTTTATCACGATCCGGCGAGCGGGTCAAAGGCGTCCCCAAAGCCGACCAAATGGCGATATTTATTTTATCTGCTTCTTTTTTTTCAGGTTTTTCCAAAGGGACGTCTTTTTTTCCACTTACCGTCCCCCTATCTCCCGTCTCTCGGGTCAACAAACAGCCGCCTGATTGACAAGTTAAAATGTTTGGCTTAGGCCGGCTTCATATAAACCAATTTAAGTCTTTTTCTATCGTACGGCCGGATGAGTGGCGTGCTGACGGGTCCCGAAAAACCGCGCAGGAGTCGAGCAAAGGGGTCCCTTGTTGGGTTTGTTGACCTTCGCGCCCGTCGCTGGTCGGCGTTCCACACTCTCCATCCTTCAATCTAACCAATGAGGGGGGAAACCACTGGATCCGAATCCATCCCCCAATATGCAGAGACAAGATCACCCCCCCCTCCTAGGGTTGCCACCTTTTCTTTAAGCCAAACCCGAACACTTTAGTGGCACAGGGCACATTTTTTTTCGTAGACCACATTCAAGGATTATAAAAGACCTGAGATACCGAAAGTGGTAACGCAGCGTAATGCATGGTGAACAGTGGTTGTGGTAAAACTGCCCTTGCTGACATCATCCCCCTCCCTCTCCCCCCTCTCTCCTCCTCCCCCCTCCCTCTATCTCCCCCTCCCTCTCCCCCTCCCCCTCCCTCTATCTCCCCCTTCCTCCCTCTCCCCCTCTCTCCCTCCCCCTCCCCCTCCCTCTCTCCCTCCCCTCCTCCCTCTCTCCTCCTCCCCCTCCCTCTCCCCCTCCCTTTCTCCTCCTCCCCCTCCCTTTCTCCTCCTCCCCCTCCCTCTCTCCCTCCCCCTCCCTCTATCTCCCCCTCCCTCTCCCTCTCTACTCCTCCCCCTCCCTCTATCTCCCCCTTCCTCCCTCTCCCCCGCTCTCCCTCCCCCTCCCCCTCCCTCTCTCCCTCCCCTCCTCCCTCTCTCCTCCTCCCCCTCCCGCTCCCCTCCCTTTCTCGTCCTCCCCCTCCCTTTCTCCTCCTCCCCCTCCCTCTCTTCCTCCCCCTCCCTCTCTCCTCCTCCCCCCTCCCTCTCTCCTCCTCCCTCCCTCTATCTCCCCCTCCCTCCCTCTCCCCCTCTCTCTTCCCCTCCCTCCCCCCTCTCTTTACTCCCCTCCCTCCCTCTCTCTCCCTCTCCCCCCTCTCTCCCTCCCTCTCCCCATCTCTCTTCCCCTCCCTCCCCCCTCTCTTCACTCCCCTCCCTCCCTCTCTCTCCCTCTCCCCCCTCTCTCCGTACCCCCCCTCTCTCTCTCTCTCCCTCTTACCCCCTCTGAGATAGAGAGGTAAGAGAGAGGGGGTGTGTGTGAGAGAGAGAGAGAGAGAGATGGGGCAGAGAGAGAGAGAGGGGGTGGGATTGAGAGGGGTGAGAGAGAGAGAGAAAAGGGGGCGAGGGAGGGAAGTGAGAGTGGGGGGAGAGAGGGGAGGGGGTAAGGGGGAGAGAGAGTGGGGGAAGAAAGAGGGCAGGTGAGAGTGATGGAGTGGGAGAGAAGGGGTGTTATTGAGAGGGGTGAGAGAGAGAGAAGGGGAGGGGTGAGAGAGAGAAGGGGAGGGGTGAGAGGGAGGTGAGAGAGGGGGGAGAGAGAGAGAGACGAGATGGTAAGGGGTGAGAGAGGAGGAAGAGAGAGAGAGATGGGGCAGAGAGAGAGAGGGGGTGGGATTGAGAGGAGTGAGAGAGAGAGAGAAAAGGGGGTGAGGGAGGGAAGTGAGAGTGGGGGGAGAGAGGGGGAGGGGGTAAGGGGGGAGAGAGAGTGGGGGAAGAAAGAGGGCAGGTGAGAGAGTTGGGGTGGGATTGAGAGAAGTGAGAGAGAAAGAAAGGGGGGGTGAGAGAAGGAGAGGGTGAGAAAGAGAAAGGGGGGTGAGAGAGATGATGCAGCATATCTAGTGCTGCAGATAAAATACAATAGATTACGCAGGGTGTGTAGTACGTGACGAGGCACAGTAGGCCCCCCTTCCCTAGGGGCTACTTGTGCAATTTATTACCCTCCATTGTTGTGGGGCCCAAAGGCAGCTTCCTCTTGAGCCTGTGGATTCAGAAAGGGGCCAAGAAAACGTTTGCCCCGGGGGGGGGGTCCAATCAATATTAAAGACGGCCCTGGCTCCACCCCCCGCCCCCCCCCAAACATGGGACAGCTGGGAGCCGTGGTCTTCCTTCCAGGACGGGACTACAGTGGCCCAGATTCAAGTAGCAATTGCGCCTGTGTAACCATAGGTTACACAGCGCAATTGCTTACTTGCCCCGGCGTTACGAATGCTCCTGATTCAGGAACATCGTAACGCCGACTGCAGCCTAAAATCTGCGTGGCATAAGGCTCTTATGCCACGCATATCTAGGCTGCATTCTTGCGATGACCGCTAGGGGGCGTTCCCATTGTGGTCAGCGTATAGTATGCAAATTGCATACTAACACCGATTCACAATGTTGCGCGAGCCCTGCGTACGCAATTTACGTTGTTTCCGTACGGCGTGTTTAGCGTAAGGCTGCCCCTTCTAATAGCAGGGGCAGCCAATGCTAAAGTATACCCGTCGTTCCCGCGTCACGACGTTCGAATTTTACGTAATTTGCGTAAGTGATTCGTGAATGGCGCTGGACGCCATTCACGTTCACTTTGAAGCATTTTTGCCTTATGCCACGCAGATTTTAGGCTGCAGTCGGCGGTACGATGTTCCTGAATCAGGAGCATTCGTAACGCCGGGGCAAGTAAGCAATTGCGCCTATGGTTACCTATGGTTACCTATGGTTACACAGGCGCAATTGCTACTTGAATCTGGGCCACTGTAGTCCCGTCCTTCTGGAAGGAAGACCATGGCTCCCAGCTGTCCCATGTTTGGGGGGGGGGGTGGAGCCAGGGTCGTCTTTAATATTGATTGGACCCCCCTGGGGCAAACATTTTCTTGGGCCCTTTCCGAATCCACAGGCTCAAGAGGAAGCTGCCTTAGGGCCCCACAACAATGAAAGTTTCCCGACGGAGCATGCGCTCTACGCTCGGCGCGGGAGCGCGCCTAATTTAAATGATTCCCCCCTCCTATGGGATCATTTACATTAGGCGCCCTTACGCAGGGCAAGTTTACACAGCGCACACGCAATTTACGGAGCTACTGCTCCGTGAATCGCGGGTAGCGCAGTAAATTTGCGGGGGCGCAGGGCAAAAACGCTGCCCTGCGACTCCGTAACTAAGGGGCAAATCTACCTGAATCCGGGCCAAAGTCCCCAGAAAATAAAGAACGCGCATGGGAAAAAAAATTGGCGCCCAGGTCATCGGAATTGTATTTTTTTGCAGCGTTTACAGTCTCCGGCGACTCTTCCTTCTTTTCGTTTTCAGCAAACACACGGATTTCGCTGAGATAATATTGACTTACACGCCGCAAAAAAATTTCTAAACACACCATAGTACCTGTTCCTTCCAGCGAAAAAAAAAAGTAAAGACGCCCCGTCCTCCTCCTCCGCACGTAGGCAGCAAAAGAAAACAACAAACACACTACTCCTCGTTAAGCAAAGCGGAACGCAAAAAAAAAAAAAAACATGCGAGTCTTTCACTTATTTTTTCGGGTCGGCCGTCCGTAACGCACACAGCGACGCCTTTTATTGGGCTTCCCCATTAAAGCGGCTGCAGGTCGGGGCTCGGCTTGGCCCAGTTATTAGGGAACTGGGAAAACAGAAGCGCAAAGGGTGAGTCAAATAAACAGAGACTTAATGACGGAGACATAATGTACAAACTGTGTGTGTAAAAAAGCCCTAAAGAAATAAACACAATTATGCAAAATATGATACATCGAGCTCGCTAAAAACAACACACAAAAAAAAAGACACCGCAGAGACCGGCCGCCGAGGAGAAACTAATCTAATTCTCTGAAGAGTGCGAGCAGAAGGGGCGTCTTATCCGCGCTGAATAGAGACGGCTGTATACGAGGGGCCGATAGGAAGTCCCCCCCCCCCCAGCCCCTTGACAGCCCCTCGCAAATTGTTGCTGCCTCACTTGTTCGCCGATGGGACGCCCGAGCGAGCCACCAACAAACCGCAGGAAGATAATCGTTACACAAAAACTACACTGTGCCGACATACTGCCCTCTGTGCAGGGCGCACGCCCCCCTCCCCCCCCCCACAAGACTTTTATAAAGGAACAATTTTCCTGCTTGAGGGTCCCTGGTGTAAACCTGGAGAGAAAAGCTTGAATGGAAATAAAAAGTATAAAATGTACAGTAGAGATCGCGCAGATTTCAGCGCACCTGTCATCGTTCTTCTACTTGATCCCTTTTCTGGTCTAATAAATATACAGCTGAAGGCGTTTTATTATCTCTACAGTGCCTTGAAAAAGTATTCATACCCCCCCCTTGACATTTTCCACATTTTGTCATGTTGCAAAAAAAACGTAAATGTACCGTATATACTCGAGTATAAGCCGACCCGAATATAAGCCGAGGCACCTAATTTTTACTACAAAAAAATGGGAAAACGTATTGACTCGAGTATAAGCCTTGGGCTAGATTCCGGTAGGGGCGCGCATAGTTACGGCGGAGCAGCGTATCGTATTTACGCTAAGTTAGAGAGGCAAGTGCTGTATTCACAAAGCACTTGCCTCCTAAGTTACGGCGGCGTAGCGTAAATGGGGCCGGCGTAAGTGCGCGTAATTCAAATGAGGATGAGGGGGGCGTGTTTTATGTTAATATTTGGTGACCCGACAGGATTGACGTTTTTCCCCGAACGGCGCAACCGCCGTTCGTGGAATATCCCAGTGTGCATTGCTCCAAAGTACGCCGCAAGGACGTCATTGGTTTCGACGTGAACGTAAATTACGTCCAGCCCCATTCATGGACAATTTATGCAAACAACGTAAAATTTTAAAATTTCGACGCGGGAATGACGGCCATACTTAACATTGGCTACGCCACCTAGGGGGCAGGTTTATCTTTACGCGGCGTATCTCTTACGGAAACGGTGTATCGGGCAAGCGTACGTTCGTGAATCGGCGTATCTAGTAATTTACATATTCTACGCCGAAATCAACGGAAGCGCCACCTATCGGCCAGCGGAAAAATTGCACCCTAAGATACGACGGCGCAGGCCGTCGTATCTTAGCTAGGTTTAAGTGTATCTCAGTTTGAGAATACACTTAAACTTACGACGGCGTAGATTCAGAGTTACGTCGGCGTATCTACTGATACGCCGGCGTAACTCTTTGTGAATCCGGCCCTTCGTTTTTCTCCAGTCCTCAAAAACAGGTCATGTTTTCAGGCTTTCTATTATTTTGCACAGGTGATTTGATCAGTTTCACTGCCTTAGTAATTACCACAGCTGTTTCATCTGAGGGAAATCCTGAAAACATGACCTGTTGGGGCGCCCTGAGGACCGGAGTTGAGAAACCACTGTGATAGACCAACACAAAGTGGCACATAATTGTGAAGCGGAAGGAAAATAATAAATGATTTTCCAATTAACAACCAGCTATAAACAGGTTTAAAAAAAAAACGCAAATCGCGGCGAAATCACAGTAAAAACGCAGTACTTGCGTTTTGGATGCGGGTCCATTGAATTTTATTACATGCAAAACACAAATACGCGCTCCCTACCTGAATGTGGCCCATACCGTATATACTCTAGTATAAGCCGAGTTTTTCAGCACATTTTTTTGTGCTGAAAAGGCCCCCCTCGACTTATACTCGAGTCTCCCTGCCTCACTGTGGCCCACTGCAGCCTCACTGTGCCCCGTTGCAGCCTCACTATGCCCATTTACAGCCTCACTGTGCCCATTTGCAGCCTCACTGTGCCCATTTGCAGCCTCACTGTGCCCATATGTATGCCTCACTGTGCCCATTTGCAGCCTCACTATGCCCATTTACAGCCTCACTGTGCCCATTTGCAGCCTCACTGTGCCCATATGTATGCCTCATTGTAAGGGGCCTCTGCTTTAAAAATAATAATAATTATAATATTTGGGGGTTCTAAGGAATTTTCTAGCAAAAAAAGTATTGATTGTTACATATAAGAATAATAATAATAATCTAAAATAATAATAATCATCATCATCTTAATAATAATGTAAATAAAAAGTGCCAGAAACGGCCGCGGTCTGGAAGTGGGGATTTAGCCTGAAGTTAGATCTAAAAAATACAAATATCCAAAGGCTCAATTGTACCACAAAAAGTTATTTTCTTTTTATTTATTTTTTTTAATTATACACATGGGGTCCTTTGGCTTTTAGCGTGTATATATATCTGACCGCCAAACGTATTATTGTTATTAGCTCTTGTTTTAACAATCCTGGTCAGACGCGGGGTACCAATCGAGACAATTAGATGAAATCTAATTTCTGGTCATGTCGGGTTCTGAGTTCTCACTAATTAGATTAATACTTTTATCTGATTATGTCAGCCGGCCTTCGCTCCCGGCTAGTCCACCTCTTCCCGGCGTTCTGCAGCGACATGGAGGGGATTAAATGACGGCGGAATTAGCGCCTTGCTGTTCCTCGACGTGGAGGTCATGGGAGTCGCGTCTGATTGAAGGGATTAGAAAGATGTGTGAAATCATTCCTATAGACGGGTAATGTTTGAAGACGGCGCTACTTTAAAGTTGAATTGAAATTCTGTAAAATGTGTCTAAAATCTGATGCGCCAAAAAACATTCTGTAAACGCATCTGAAATGCGATGCACCAAAAAAAAAATGTGGCAAAAAAAACATTCTGTAAAACGCAGCTAAAAACGCGATTCACCCCAAAAAAAATCTCAAAGATGCGCCTAAAATGTGACATACCCCAAAAATCTGTAAAACGCGCCTGAAATGTGATGCGTCAAAAATATGATGTAAAATGCGATATATTATAAATATTCTGTAAAACAGGCCTATAATGTGATTCACCCCAAAAATTCTCAAAGATGCGCCTAAAATGCGATATGCCAAAAACATCTATAAAATGGCCCAGATCCACGAAGAACTTACGGCGGCGTATCTATTGATACGCTGGCGTATCTTTGTTTTGTATTCACAAAACAAGATACGCCTGAATGTGGGCTAGATCCGACTGACGTACGTCTTAGTACGCCGTCGGATCTTAGGTGCATATTTACGCTGGCCGCTAGGTGGCGCTTCCGTTGATTTCCGCGTAGAGTATGCAAATTAGCTAGATACGCCGATTCTCAGAACGTACGTCCGCCCGGCGCATTTTTTTACGTCGTTTACGTAAGGCTTTTTTCGGCGTAACGTTACCCCTGGGTCTATGATGTAAAATGCGCCAAAAAAATCTGTAAAACGCGTCTAAAATGTGATGCACCAAAAAAATTCTGTAAAATGCGCCAAAAAACATTCTCATACTACTTTCACTTAGGTGAGCCTACTACCTCCGATTATGTGAACCTACTACCTCCACTTGGGTGAACCTACGACCATGGGCGTCCGCTGAAATTTTTTCAGAGGGGGGCGCTTCGGCAGTGGTGATACACAGTCGCATTTAACCCTTTCTTATAACGCTAACGGGGGTTAAAGGCGCCCTGCTAGTGGCCGAATAGCGCAGCTGAAACGATGGTAAAACACCGCTTTTTTTGTGGCGCTTTACCGATAATGTGGTCAGCTGGCAGTGTGAAATAGCTCTTAAGATAATTCAGCTTCACTCCATGCCCATATAAATATAGCCTAGAGAATCTACAGACCCCCCTTCAGAACAGACCCCTCCATTCAGCACAGATGGACCCCCCTTCAGCACAGACCCCCCCATTCTGCACAGACCCCTCCATTCAGCACAGAAGGGCCCCCCCTTCAGCACAGACCCCCCATTCCACACAGACCCCTTAATTCAGCATAGATCCCCCTTCAGCAAAGACAGACCCCCCTCCCCCCATCGCATTCAGTACCTCAGATCAGCCATCAGCGCGGCACAGGCACAGCAGGTTCCCTCCCCCTGTGTACACATAAACACCGAAGGGGGAGGCGGCTTCACTCTGCTCACTGTGCCTGTGTGACATTTGGGCCGAGACGCTCAGACAGCCCGCGGACGCTAGACTCTTCAACACCTTCTCGATTTTTCAGGGGGGGTCAATTGCCCCCCCTTGCCCTATGGAGCGGATGCCCATGCCTACGACCTCCACTTAGGTAAGCCTACTACCTCCACTTAGGTGAGCCTACTACCTCTGCTTAGGTGAACCTACTACCTCCGCTTGGGTGAGCCTACTACCTCCACTTAGGTGAGCTTACTACCTCCGCTTGGGTGAGCCTACTACCTCCTCTTGGGTGAACCTTCTACCTTCACTTAGGTGAACCTACTACCTCCGTTTAGGTGAGCCTACTACCTCTGCTTAGGTGAACCTACTACCTTTGCTTAGGTGAACCTACAACCTCCACTTAGGTAAGCCTACTACCTCCGCTTAGGTGAGCCTACTACCTTTGCTTAGGTGAACCTACAACCTCCACTTAGGTAAGCCTACTACCTCCGCTTGGGTAAACCTACTACCTCCGCTTAGGTGAACCTACTACCTCCACTTAGGTAAATCTACTACCTCTGGTTAGTTGAGCCTACTACCTCCGCTTAGGTGAGCCTACTACCTCCTCTTAGGTGAACCTACTACCTCCGCTTGGGTGAGCCTACTACCTCCGCTTGGGTGAACCTACTACCTCCGCTTAGGTAAGCCTACTACCTCCTCTTAGGTGAGACCTTTGTGATTTAACATTCTATGGTCTATGGCACTAGAGTTGCACAAAGGAAAGTCGAAAAAGTGAATTATTTTGCTGCCCGACAAAAAAGAAGCAAATCTTCAGGGGGGGGGGGAGATACTTTGTATCTGAGGATGATGAAGACAATACTTCCTGATACAATGTATCTGTCGGCTCCACCAAACATTCTCCACCTTCCAATTTTTTTTTTCTTTTCTCAAGGCCCTCTAATTCTCCACACAGGAACGTCTCTCAACAAGGCCGGCAAATCTGGTAAATCACCTCAATTACATCATAATGGGCGCGCAGCTGGCCGCAAAGTCCGTAATGACTGCACCTGGAGATAATGAGCCCAGATAAAGGCCGGCTATGTCAGCCAAATAACAGCCAACCTACCGGTGACATAACATAGACGGCGGCGGTACCACCCCGACCTTCATAACCGCCATGAGAGCCGCACTGATCTTTCCTGTCATCGCACCCAAAATTTTGTGAAGAGGAGGCGATGTTTTACTACGCAACATGTTTTCCCAATCCCTTTAAATTAAAGTGTACCTGTCACCAAAAATAAATAAAAAAAATCAGGAGCTGCCATTGTATGAACATCAAGAGAAAGATATTGGCCCGGATTCAGAGAGCAATTGCGCCTGTGTAACCATAGTTACGCAGCGCAATTACTGACTTGCTCCGGCGTTACAAATGCTCCTGATTCAGGAACATCGTAACGCCGACTCCAGCCTAAAATCTGCGTGGCATAAGGCTCTTATGCCACGCATATTTTAGGCTGCATTCTTGCGATGCCCGCTAGGGGGTGCTCCCATTGTGCTCAGTGTATAGTATGCAAATTGCATACTAACACCGATTCACAATGTTGCGCGAGCCCTGCGTACGCAAGTTACGTCGTTTCCGTACGGCGTCTTTAGCGTAAGGCTGCCCCTTCTAATAGTAGGGGCAGCCAATGCTAAAGGATACCCATCGTTCCCGTGTCGCGATATTTGAATGTTACGTCGTTTGCGTAAGTGACGCAATTCACGTTCACTCTGAAGCAAATGACGTCCTTGCGACGTCATTTGCCGCAATGCACGTCGGGAAAGTTTCCCGACGGAGCATGCGCTCTACGCTCTGTGCGGGAGCGCGCCTAATTTAAATGATTCCCGCCCCCTACGGGATCATTTAAATTGCGTGCTCTAGCGCCGGGCAATTTTGCCGGCGCGCCCTCGCAATTTACGGAGCTACTGCTCCATGAATCGAGGGCAGCGGAGCAAATTTGCGGGGGCGCAGGGCAAAATCGTTGCCCTGCGCCTCCGCAAAAAAAGCGCAATTCTCTTTGAATTCGGGCCAATGAGTGCAGCTTGGACCCATGTTCACCGGCGGTTGGGATACACACTCACCATGCACTTTATTATTATTTATTTATTTGTATTTATTTATTTTTATTTATTTTTTATTTTATTTATCTTTATTTATTATTATTAGGTGCACCTCTTCAATATCTTGGTAACACAAACTGCTAATCAGCCAATCACACGGCAGCAACTCAATGCAGCAACCGCCGGTGAACCCATGTTGGGATACACACTCTCCGGCCACTTTATTCTTATTTAATTATTTTTGTTTATTTTATTTTTTATTTTATTTATTTTTATTTATTTTTATTTATTTTTATCTATTTTATTTATCTTTATTGATTATTATTATTATTAGGTGCACCTCTTCAATATCTTGGAAACACAAACTGCTAATCAGCCAATCACACAGCAGCAACTTAATGCAGCAACCGCCGGTGAACCCATGTTGGGATACACACTCTCCGGCCACTTTATTATTATTTATTTATATTTATTTTATTTTTTATTTTATTTATTTTATTTATTTGTATTTTGGACAATTTCCTGCTCCCGACTTTGTGGGAGGAGTTTGGGGACGGCCCCTTCCTGTTCCAACATGACTGCCCACCAGTGAACAAAGCAAGGTCCATAAAGACACGGAGGAGCGAGTTTGGGGTGGAGGAACTTGACTGTCCTGCACAGAGTCCTGACCTCAACACCTTTGGGATGAATTAGTAAAGGGAGCGAAGGAGGTGAAGGTCGGGGGAGGGCATAGACTGATAAGTGTTCCTTATCTGCAGCAAAGAAAAATCAGGTCTTCTCCCCTTCTGGACAGGGCGGTGCTGTGGAGCACAGCTGTGAAAACCTCAGGTCTGAATGGACAGAAATCCAAATCTTCTGGCAGATAATACACCTCCCTTACGTGTATTTAGCTGTTTGCGCGGAGTTCAGCTTTAAATATGAAGGTTGGCTTGCGGCTCTTCCCGCGCACCTATCTAGCGGTCCAAGAGTTAATTCGCGGTGATTGGCTTTCATCGCAACGTCGGATCTTGCTTCCAGCCACTGAGGATCCATATCAATACCATATGAAAGCCGGCTGGAATTTGTAACGGTCCCCTCCGCTAATAAGATTGAGTTTGATGTTCCAAGACCCCGGTAGCTCTTGTATTGTGTTACGGGGCTCGTAGGAGTGTGCGCGCCTTCGGGAGGGGGAGGGGTGAGGTTACCTGAGAACAAACCTTGGCCGTGAGGTCAGGAAGAACACCAAAATCACATTTCCATGTAGCGGGAAGAAAAAAACTGCGCTATATAGACAAGTTCAGCCCAAACATTCGCCACTCTTTATTAAGAGTACCTGTACACCTGTGTATTCATCCAATTATATGATCAGCCAATCAGGTGGCAGCAATACAGGTCAGTAGCTTTAGTTACTGTTCTCATCAAACACCAGAACGGGGATCTAGAGACCTAATGACATCATTGACCTACCGATCCAATGACATCATTGACTTAATGAACCGTTGACCACATGGCCATATTAGGTCAATGTCAGTGGCGGAATGCCATGGGCGCTACTGATTGGGTCAACGGTGAAGCAATCCTGTGGCGGCTTCCCATGGGTGAGCTCTATGATGGTGACCATGGTTGGATTGTTGCTTCCAGGCAGGCTGGTTTGAGTTTTCTTGGAGCTTCTGATCAGGGAGGATTTGGGTTCAGTCCAAACTTGGTCAGAAAACCCATGTGAAGCTGTCACATGACCCAATCAGCAGCGCCCATGGCATTCCGCCACTTTGTTAAAGGGGTCTTCCAGATTCCGATAAGCCCCCCACCCAGGGCCGTCTTAATAGCATCAAGGGCCCCTGGGCAAAGTAATGCTCTGAGGCCCCTACAATGGAGATGCAGTATCCCTCCGGGCATTCCAAGCCTTTCGGTGCAAACAGTGCTGGACAGCTGGGCTCACCATGACACCAACCACAATACTACTTCCTCAGGTGGGCTCTTAGTGCTGCCGGCTCAGCAGCTACCACTCCAGCTCCTACCCCGCAGCCTTCAAGTCCCAAGAATTCAAACTGCTTGTGGTGGGGTCAGAGCATCACTGGCGCTTCGGCCCTGCCCCTCCCTGCTGGCTGTGAAATAATAGGTATCGTTCTGCACAGCATGGGGCACCGCTGCCAGCCTGACTCCCCTGTGTCTCCATCACTCTCAGTACCATCATGGGGCACCCAATTTCAGGGAAGCGTGGGCTCAAGAACCAGTTACTTTGGAGAAAGTGCAGGGGCCCCCATGCAGCTGGGGCCCCTGGGCAGTGCCCAGGTGTGCCCTCTCATTAAGACAGCCCTGCCCCCGCCCGCAGACCCCCACAACCACCGGGCAAGGGTTGTGGGGATGAGAGTCCATTTCCCACTTTATGGACCTTGCTTTGTGCACTGGTGGGCAGTCATGTTGGAACAGGAAGGGGCCGTCCCCAAACTCCTCCCACAAAGTTGGGAGCATGAAATTGTCCAAAATGTCTTGGTATGCTGACGCCTTAAGAGTTCCCTTCACTGGAACTAAGGGGCCAAGCCCAACCCCTGAAAAACAACCCCCACACCATAATCCCCCCCAGGGCCACCATCAGGAGTTATGGGGCCCCTTACACAGCTTCAGGCATGGGCCCTCCTGGAGCAGATAACCGGAGGGGGGGGGGGGTGCTGCCACCTGAAATTGAGAAGCGGGGGGGGGGCTGCCACAAATTGAGAAGCAGGGGGGGGGGGCCTTTACAAAAAAAAGGAGAAATAAAGAAAAATATATTTAAAAAAAAGGGGGGTAGCCATCTGGGGACCTCTGGGCCCTTTAATAAAAAGAAAAAAAGAAATAAAAATATATATACATATTTTTTTTTAAAAGGGGGGTTGCCATCTGGGGCCCTGGGGACCTCTGGGCCCTTTAATAAAATAAATATATATATATATACACACAAATTATTATTTTTTTTTATAAAAAGAAATTACAAAAAAGGGGGGGTTGCCATTCCGGAACCTCTGGGCCCTTTAATAAAAAATAAATAAAAAAATAAACCTCTGGGCCCTTTAATAAATTTTTTTTTTAAAACAACATGTATAAAAAAAAGGGGTTGCCATCCAGGGCCCTGGGGACCTCTGGGCCCTTTAATAATAAAAAAAAAATATATATATATATATATATATATAAACAAAAATAAAAAAATAAACATTTATAAAAAAAATAAAAAAAAGGCGGTTTGCCACATGGGGCCCTGGGGACCTCTGAGCCCTTTTATATATATATATATATATATATATATATATATATATATATATTTATATATATATATATAAAAAAAAGAAAATAATATAAAAAAAATATATATATATTTTTTTTAAGGTGGTTGCCATCCGGGCCCCTTACAGGTGTACTGCCTGTACCCCCCTGATGGCGGCCCTGATCCCACCTTCAGCCCTGGTTCACACTGGGTACGATTTGGAACGATTTGAGATGCGATTTGACATGTCAAATCGCATCTCAAATCGGCGGCAATTGTCGGCAATGGCACTGTCCTAATCAGTGCGACGCCGCATCTGCGATTTCAAAATCGCAGCCGCGAAATCGTGGTAAAATCGCGCATTTTACCGCGATTTTGAATTCGCAGCAGTGTGAACCTAGGCTTACCAAATGATTTGGACCAGTGCACAAAGCAAGGTCCATAAAGACATGGATGAGCGAGTTTGGGGTGGAGGAACTTGACTGGCCTGCACAGAGTCCTGACCTCAACCCAATCGAACACCTTGGGGATGAATTAGAGCGAATGGGGTCCCCCGTGATTTCTAACAGCAGCCCTGTTGTTGTTGTCTCCAATGGATGCCCATGTGACAGGGTGACAACAGGGAAGTACAATCGTAAGACAGGGCAGGGTGTTGGAAGTGATTGGAACAAGGATCTCCATGGCAGGATTAGCCGGGATCAGGGGCAACTGACAACTCATGGGGCCCCCGGGCAATAGGAAATTATGGGGCACCCGGGCAATAGGAGATTATGGGGCCCCCAGGCAATAGATTATGGGGGCCACACAGTATACACGCACACACACATACAGTATACACACACAGTATACATACACACACTGAAAGGTACTGGAGAGGGGGGAAGCTATAATCCTATGTGGGCAGTGCCCGAGTGCCCGAATGGTCAGTCCGCCCCTGGCCGGGATTATTAATAAGATTAAAAATGACTTTTGTAATGGCATTGTATGTTTATATGAGGGTTTTAATGATCAGGTTTACATATCATTTGTAGTTACATCTTTACCATGCGATTTTATATACAATTGTTGCCGTTTATATTTACTGATACAAATAACAGAGCCGGGTCGCTGCGGAGTTTGCCGCTCCCATCTGCATCCTTTTCCATGACATCACCGCCCTCCATATCTTATGCATGGACTTCTAATGGCTCCTGGTTAGAATGGCCGGCCTCTTGGCTGGGCCACAAATAGAATACGAGGGAGAGAACGATCGTTGTGCCAGAAAACCGAGGATCGGATACTTAACATGTAAATTGATTACAGCTCACAGATGCTTGATACTCCGCAAGCAAAATAGCCCCCCCCCCCTCCCCCTCCACTGGGGACAGAAACGTCTTCAGGCGACAGAGTCTGTGTCGCCAATCACAATCTACCTGTCATTGTCCTACAGCGGGGCCGGAAATGACTACCCATACCTGATTGGTTCGATCACCAAAACTAACTTCAAGGGGATTTTAATTTTACATTTTGTGTCTTTGCCCCAAATGCTGGCCAAGGATGTTTGATGTGACCAACCAACTGATAAAGTCTGCAGTCTCTAAACTGGAGGCTGGATACGGCCCTTTGCTTGCCTTTATTGGGCCCTTGGGGCACTATTCCTCCCACTGACACCAAGGATGGGACACTATTCCTCCCACTGACACCAACGATGGGACACTATTCCTCTAACTCATCCCAGTAATGGCACACTATTCCTCCCACTGACACCAATGATGGGACACTATTCCTCCCACTGACACCAATGATGGGACACTATTCCTCCCACTGACACCAATGATGGGACACTATTCCTCCCACTGACACCAACGATGGGACACTATTCCTCAAACTGACACCAATGATGGGACACTATTCCTCCCACTGACACCAATGATGGGACACTATTCCTCCCACTGACACCAATGATGGGACACTATTCCTCCCACTGACACCAACGATGGGACACTATTCCCCCCCCACTGACATCAATGATGGGACACTATTCCTCCCACTGACACCAATGATGGGGCACTATTCCTCCCACTGACACCAATGATGGGACACTATTCCTCCCACTGACACCAACGATGGGACACTATTCCTCTAACTCAGCCCAATGATGGGACACTATTCCTCCCACTAACACCAATGATGGGACACTATTCCTCCCACTGATACCAATGATGGGACACCATTCCTCCCACTGACACCAATGATGGGACACTATTCCTCCCACTGACACCAATGATGGGACACTATTCCTCCCACTTATACCAATGATGGGACACTATTCCTCCCACTGACACCAATGATGGGGCACTATTCCTCTAACTCATCCCAGTGATGGGACACTATTCCTTCCACATTACTAAAAAAAAAAAAATATTGATAAAAATGCCATAAACTATCCCCTATTTTGTAGACGCTATGGGCCAGATCCACAAAGATCTGCCTATCTTTAGGCAGGCGTAGCGTATCTCAGATACACTACGCCGCCGTAACTTACAGCGTACTTTCCGTATCCAGTAAAAATTTGCGCCGTAAGTTACGGCGGCGTAGTGTAAATGTGTCTGCGTAAATGTGTCGACGTGAACGTAACTTACGCAAAGCCCTATTCGTGAACGTTTTACGCAAACGACGTAAACAACGAAAAATTGGACGCTGTCCCGACGTCCATACTTAACATTGCGTACGCCTCATGGACTAACGTTACGCCGAAAAAAGCCTTACGTAAACAACGTAAAAAAATGCGCCGGGCGGACGTACGTTTGAGGATCGGCGTATCTAGCTACTTTGCATACTCTACACGGAAATCAACGAAAGCGCCACTTGGCGGCCAGCGTAAATATGCACCTAAGATCCGACGGCGTACTAAGACGTATGCCAGTCGGATCTAGCCCACATTCGGTCGTATCTTGTTTTGTGGATACAAAACAAAGATACGAGGGGGCATCGTAGAACTTACGCGGCGTATCAATAGATACGCCGGCGTAAGTTCTTTGTGGATCCGGGCCTATAACTTTTGCGCAAACCAATCAATAAACGCTTATTGCGATTTTTTTTTACCAAAAATAGGTAGAAGAATACGTATCGGCCTAAACTGAGGAAAAATAATGTTTTTTTATAATGTATTTATTTTAGCAAAAAGTAAAAAATATTGCTTTTTTTTCAAAATTGTCGCTCTATTTTTGTTTATAGCGCAAAAAAAAAAAACGCAGAGGTGATCAAATACCACCGAAAGAAAGCTCTATTTGTGGAGGGAAAAAAGGACGTCAATTTTGTTTGGGAGCCACGTCGCACGACCGCGCAATTGTCAGTTAAAGCGACGCAGTGCCGAATCGCAAAAAGGGGCCTGGTCTTTAAGCTGCATAATGGTCCGGGTCTTAAGTGGTTAAAAAAGGCAAAGTAGAAAGTAAAAGGTTCGATACGTAATGAACTCGCCGTTATCCCACATTTGTTTTTGCTGTTCCTTCCAGGATTAAGTGTAAAAGTTACATTGTCAAGGTCACAGGAACTTCCATGTTTGAAACTCAATGTCCAGTTTTTCCGTCATTGACCGGACTGAGTCATAACTTTATCGCCAAAAGTGTCAAACAGACCAAAAGCAAATATTCTTTTACTTCCTTGTTGGTTTATTTAACAGCAAACCAAACTTTGAACAAATTGATTTTTATTTTCTAGGTAACAGTCCTATTTGAACGTCGGGCGTTCACCGTTTGCTGCCTTCAGCCACAAGATTTACCGCGAGGCGCAGGACCCTTTTTTACTTGTATATACAAGAAAGCCTTGGTTTGAGAGTAACTTGGTTTGAGAGCGTTTTGCAAGACAAGCAACATCTTTAGCTTGCATTCACACCTGAGCTACAAAATGCCCGACGCCCGACGCTTCTGCCGCTAGAGGGGAGAATTCCCATTGCTGTCTATGGAGATGGTTCACATCTCATAGACGCCGAACGCCTGTCGCCTGAAAAAAAGTCCCGGACCCTTTTTTTCAGGCGACATTGGCGTTTGCCCATTGACAGCAATGGGAAGACTTTGAAAAAAAAAAAAAAAATTGAAAGTTTCACACTCGCGGCAAAATACGCCGCTACCGCCAAACGCGGCTGTCGCTCAGGTGTGAATGGAGTCTTAAATAAATTTTGACCTGATATACAAGCGATGTCTTGATATAAGAGTAGCGTCATGTCACAGCTGAGTATAAAAGAGAAGAGAGGCGCCTCTATGTGCCGGTGATCTGACGATATGGTTCCAGATATCGAGAAGGTTCCTTTAAGGACTACGCAGGCGCAATCCTTGCCAACGGAAATCTCCGAACCTCGGCCGGCATCCAGGGCGACGTGGAATTTAAGGAAAGTGGCCAGTCGGCCTCACGTCCTCGCTTCGCTCGGCCTCCTGGCTCTTTTTTTTAACATCCTCCAATCCACGGGGATGTTAAGAAATGAGCCTGGATGCCGGCCGAGGTTCGGAAATTTCCGTCGGCAAGGATTGCGCCTGCGCAGTCCTTACAGGAACCATCTCGATAGAGGAAGCTTAACGACAAGTCACCGGTTCACACTGCCGCGACTTGGGATCCGACTTGTGTTGTCCCAAGTCGGGCGACATGAGAAATTCCATTGAAGGGAATGAGAGCCGTCTTAACCATTATGCAGGTAAAGGACCATGCCTCTTTTTGCAGATTCGGCACTGCGTCGCTTTAACTGACAATTGCGCGGTTATGCGGTTTCCAAGCAAAATTGTCATCCTTTTTTCCCACAAATTGAGCTTTCTTTTGGTGGTATTTGATCACCTCTGCGGTTTTTATTTTTTGCGCTATACACGAAAATAAAGCGACAATTTTAAAAAAAAATCTATATTTTTTCTTTTTGCTATAATAAATATCCCCCAAAAAAATATAAAAAAAACATTTTTTTTCCCTCAGTTTAGGCCGATACGTATTCTTCTACATATTTTTGGTAAAAAAATCGCAATAAGCGTTTATTGATTGGTTAGCGCAAAATAGCGTTTACAAAATAGGGGATAGTTTTATGGCATTTTTATTAATAATAATTTTTTTACTAGTAATGGCGGCGATCAGCGATTTTTTTCCATGACTGCGACATTACGGCGGACACTTCGGACACTTTTGACACATTTTTGGGACCATTGTCATTTTCAAAGCGGAAAGTGATATAAAAATGCACTGATTACTGTGAAAATTACAATGGCAGGGAAGGGGTTAACCACTAGGGGGCGCTAAGGGGTTAAGTGAGCCCTAAGGGAGTGATTCTTACAGTAGGGGGGGCGTGGCTGGAACGTGTGACGTCACTGATCGTCTGTTCCCTATATCAGGGAACAGACGATCAGTGACAAGCCACACAGAAGAACGGGGAAGGTTTGTTTACAGTCACCTATCCCCGTTCTTCAGCTCCTGTGATCCAATCGCGGGACAACCGGCAGCGATCGGGTCTGCGGGTCCCGCGGACGCGGGCACAGAGCTTCGGAACGTGTCACGAGCGCGCCGCCGCCGGCACGCGCGCGACCTACGGCTGGGCACTTAAAGGGCAACGTACCAGTACGTGATTGTGCCCAGCCGTGCCATTCTGCCGACGCATATCTGCGGGGGTTGCCGGCTGGCAACCCCCTTTTAAAAAAAATAATGTTTTTTCTTTTTATTTATTTTTTAGGGGGCCGGAGGTCCCCAGGGGCTCGGATGGCAACCCCCCTTTGTTTTTTTATTTTTTATATAAAAAAAAAAAAAAATATATATATATATATATATATATATATATATATATATATAATTATTATTATTATTAAAGGGCCCAAAGGTCCCCAGGGCCCCCGTATGGCAACCCCCCCCTTTTTTATAAAAAAAAAAATTCATTTATATATATATATATATATATATATATATATATTTTTTTTTTTATTAAAGGGCTCAGAGGTCCCCAGGGCCCCATGTGGCAACCCCCCTTTTTTTTTATATAAATGTTAATTATTTATTTTTGTTTATATTTTTTTCTCGAGTGTGTTTACTCGCTCCCCCCCCCCCCCCCGGCCCACTGTGCTCATCAAACGCAGCCACTGTGCTCATCAAACGCAGCCACTGTGCTCATCAAACGCAGCCACTGTGCCAACACACGCAGCCACTGTGCCAACACACGCAGCCACTGTGCCATCAATTGTCGCCACTGTGCCCATCAAATACAGCCACTGTGCCAATCACACGCAGCCACTGTGCCCATCAAACGCAGCCACTGTGCCATCACATGCAGCCACTGTGCCATCAATTGTTGCCACTGTGCCCATCAAATGCAGCCACTGTGCCAATCACACGCAGCCACTGTGCCCATCAAACGCAGCCACTGTGCCATCGCATGCAGCCACTGTGCCAACACACGCAGCCACTGTGCCATCAATTGTCGCCACTGTGCCCATCAAATGCAGCCACTGTGCCAATCACACGCAGCCACTGTGCCCATCAAACGCAGCCACTGTGCCATCACATGCAGCCACTGTGCCATCATACGCAGCCACTGTGCCAACACACGCAGCCACTGTGCCATCAATTGTCGCCACTGTGCCCATCAAACGCAGCCACTGTGCCATCACATGCAGCCACTGTGCCATCACATGCAGCCACTGTGCCATCACATGCAGCCACTGTGCCAACACACGCAGCCACTGTGCCATCAATTGTTGCCACTGTGCCCATCACAGTCCTTTGTTCTATTGCTTTAAGTATATTCTTGTTTTGAAACAACATTGATTCTTTCTTAAAAACGGGGGGGCGCAGTTTGCCATCTTCGCCCTGGGCACCAAATGGCCTTGTCCCAGCACTGGCTTTAACTGTCTTGGCATTGGATACTACAGAAGAGTTTCCATAGCGGAGTCCCTCTTTAACCCGGAGCTCCGGATCCCCCCGATCGTGCTTTGAGACTGAACCTGGACTAAATCACATGGTTTTTCGAAACGTTCTTTCCAAGACATTGCTGGCAGCCCTCGTCCCTTGTCTGGAGGTCTTCATTAAAACATACGTTAACCCTCTTAGATACTGGCCAGGTTACAGCTCTGTAATAGCGTTTTCCCCCATGCCAGTTCACTTTCCTGGTGTGAGATCCAAGTTGGCTGAGGCCGAGACACCCCCTCATGCCGGTCTGCCGTTCCATCAGACAAGCTGACTTGGAGAAGGTTGAAGTCTTGAGTCACTCGGCTTGCTGCCTCTGCTCCCGTAATTTGGATGATAATCGGATCAATGTGCTTCGCTCGATGGGTTTCTCCTCTGCCCCCGGTCTGCCGGCTCCCCCCTATCCGACATCTCCCCCGATTCCTTTGCTCTAGGGTTCTTTCCAATAATACATCTCGTAATTAAGGCCAGTAATTTGAACGATGCCCAAGAATTGTCATTGGAAGGAGATCAACAAAGTAGGTTGATTACCATTTAAGAATTGGAGATAAAGAAACTGCAGAGAACCTTGAAGGATATTATGGGGCCCACAATACCGTTATTGTTACGCTTTGCCTCGCAATGTCGCCAACCCCCCGGTTGTAGGTTTTCTCTTTTTTTTTTTTTTAGAAGGGCAATAACTCCATCAGCGCCTTAAAGCTTTTGGATTTACAAGGAGCAGCATTTGGACCTGTTTATCTATTTACTGCACCAACTCGGCGACTTTGCCAAACACGGAAAATTTGTTTTTTAAGAGTCTCCTAAAAGTCACGCTCGTGCTACTGGCCATAGAGGAAGGTTCTCATTTGGGTGCAGTATAACTCAAGGCCAAAAAAAATTAGTTTCATTTTGAATAGAGGCTTTTCTTCTTGTTCTGTTGGGGACTAATGATGAGCTCAAGCGTATTCGGATCCTATAGCTAGATTCACAAAGAGTTACGCCGGCGTATCAGTAGATACGCCATCGTAACTCGGAATCTAAGCCATCGTATGTTTAAGTGTATGTTCAAACTGAGATAACTTAAACCCAGCTAAGATACGACGGCCTGCGCCTGTGTCTAGTTCCGCCGGCCGCTAGGGGCGTGAACGCTGATTTACGTCCTAGAATGCGTAAATCAGCGAGATACGCCGATTCACGCACGTACGTGCTCCCGTCGCAGTAAAGATACGCCGTTTACGTAAGGCGATTCCCGGCGTAAAGTCAGTCGAACAAATAGCTGGCCTAGTCAATGTTAAAGCGGGGGTTCACCCTATAAAAAAAAAAAAATGTTTTCTTCTAGCATAAAATTAGGCATAGTAGCGCGAGCTACAGTATGCCTGTCTTAATTTTTTTATCCCCGTACTCACTGTGTACTCGTACATAGAAGATTCCGACTGCCCACGGGGAATGGGCGTTCCAATCCAGACAGAAGGTGATTGACGGCCGGCTCTGGCGCGTCACGCTTCTCCGGAAATAGCCGAAATAGGCTTGGCTCTTCACGGCGCCTGCGCATAGTCTGTGCACAGGCGCCGTGAAGAGCCGAGACCTACTCCGGCTGTCTTCGGGGAGCGTGACGTGCCAGAGCCGGCCTGTTGAAAGGAACGCCCATTCCCCGCAGCCGTCGGAATCTTCTATGTACGATTACACAGTGAGTACGGGGATAAAAAAATGAAGACAGGCATACTGTAGCTCGCGCTACTATGCCGAATTTTATGCTAAAAAGTTGTTCTGCAGGGTGAAACACCACTTTAAGTATGGCCGTCGTTCCCACGTTGAAATTTGAAAAATTTACGTCGTTTGCGTAAGTCGTCCGTGAATGGGGCTGGACGTAATTTACGTTCACGTCGAAACCAATACGTCCTTGCGGCGTACTTTGGAGCAATGCACACTGGAATATGTCCACGGACGGCGCATGCGCCGTTCGTAAAAAACGTCAATCACGTCGGGTCACGAGTAATTTACATAAAACACGCCCCCCTCATCCTCATTTGAATTAGGCGGGCTTAGGCCGGCCCATTTACGCTACGCCGTTGTAACTTAGGAGGCAAGTGCTAATTGTGAATACAGCACTTGCCTCTCTGACTTACGGCGGCGTATCGTAAATACGATATGCTGCGCCGCCTTAAAGATGAGCCCGGCTACCTGAATCCAGCTACTAGTTTAATGTTCAAATGTTACTAATGGATGAAGGAAACACACTTCTCCATATCTCCATGCTTGTTCTCCTCCTGGGGCCCCTTCTACAGGGCCGCCATCAGGGAGGGTACAGGCAGTACACCTGTAAGGGGCCCGGATAGCAACCCCCTTTTTTTAATTAATTAATTAATTTATTTTTTTATTGTAAGGGGCCCAGAGGTCCCCAGGGCCCCTTTTTTTTCTTTTTTTTTATATATTTAAAAAAAAAAATGTTTTTATTAAAGGGCCCAGAGGTCCCCAGGGCCCCCGGATGGCAGCCCCCCTTTTTGGCATAATTTGATAGGGCAAACTGGCATTATTTGAGGGGTCAAACTGGCAGCATTTTATGGGGAAACTGGCATTATTTGAGGGGGCCAACTGGCTGCATTTGATCGGGCAAACTGGCATCATTTGATGGGGCAAACCGGCATCACTTTATGGGGCAAACCGGCGTCGCTTGATGGGGCAAACTGGCGGCATTTGATGGGGCAAACTGGTGGCATTTGATGGGGCAAACTGGCTGTATTTGTGTGGGCAAACTGGCATCATTTGATGGGGCAAACTGGCTGTATTTGAGGGGGCAAACTGGCATCATTTGATGGGGAAAACGGGTATCATTTGATGGAGCAAACTGGCAGCATTTGTGTGGGGACTTTTTTTTTTTTATAAAATGTTTTCATTAAAAATGACATTAACCCTCCTAGTGCCGAATCCGTGTCTCTACGCAGATTCAGCACCATGGACAACATGTCGGCAAATTAATAATGTAACAAGGTTCACCCGAAACATTGCCACAATGATTCCTCCAAAGCTGAAAATGCCTGCTACAGTGGCGGCCCGTCCATATGGGGCGCAGGGGCGTCGCCCCCCTAATCCAAGCGCCTGGACCCCTTATCTACATGCAGGGCGCCAGGCGCATTGATTCCATGCCGGCTGCTCTAATTAGCTTCAAAAAGGGCGGGCTTGGGGCGCAGAGCGCTGCACCCTGAGCCCACCCAGTTGCGTGACAATAGCAAATTAATATTCGCTATTGTCTTCCTGATACTCCTCCTGGCCAATCAGGAAGTGGATCGGCCGATTGGCCGAGAGGAGAAGCGATCCTATTGGCCGAATAGGAGGAGGAGGAGGAGGGAGGAAACGCACAGCGGAAGCGGCCGTGATGCCGAGGAGGAGGAGACGTAGGGGAAGTCCCCCACCCGGAGGAAGTGATGCCCGCGACCTAGATGGGATGAGTGCGTGGCTGGTGACTGACAGACTGGGAGTGGGGGGGGGGGGGGGGGGATGACCAGACTGACTGGGGGGATGCGATTGCATTGTTACCACCAGCCATAAATATATAACAATGATAAGTGCATAAATAATAATAAATTAACCCCTAACCCAAATCATAACCTTTAACCCCTTACAAAAAATAAATAAATTATTATCATGAATAAAAATAAATGATAATCCTAACCCTAACTCCTAACAATAATCCTTACCCCTAAACCTAATATTATCCCACTAATTCTAATATTAAATCCAAATACAACCTAACAAAATAAATAAATAACAATGATAAGTGAATAAATAAATATAAATAAATAAATAATAAATATTATATATTTTCTTATATATATATATATATATATATATATATATATATATATATATATATATATATATATATATATATATATACACACACACATATATATTTTCTTTTATTTATATATATATATATATATATATATATATATATATATATATATATATATATATATATATATATATGAATAATCATGAATTATAAAACAAAAAGATAATCCTAAGCCTAATCTGTAGCCCCAACCATAATATTATCCCCAAACCCTAATATTAACCCAAAATCCTATAACCCCCCAACCTAACAAAATAAATAAATAATAATAAATTAACCCCTAACCCTAACTTTTAACCCCTAACCCCTTACAAAAAATAAAAACAAATCAATAAATAAATAATACTCATAAATAATAAAAACAAATGATAATCCTAACCTTAACTCCTAGCCCTAATCCTAATATTATTCCCCTAACCCTAATATTAACTCCAAATCCAATAACCCTATAATCCCTAACCCCCAACCTAACAAAATAAATAAATAATAATAAGTACATAAATAATAATAAATTAACCCCTAACCCTAACCATAAACTTTAACCCCTAACCCCTTACTAAACAAAAAAATAAAAAATAATAAAGAAATAATAATAAGTACATAAATAATATTAAATTAACCCCTAACCCAAATAATAACCTTTAACCCCTTACAAAAAATAAATAAATATATATCATGAATTTAAAAAAAATGATAATCCTAACCCTAACTCCTAACAGGAATCCTTACACCTAAGCCTAATATTATCCCACTAATTCTAATATTAACTCCAAATCCAACCTAACAAAATAAATAAATAACAATGATAAGTGAATACATAATAATAAATTAACCCCTAACTCAAATCATAACTTTTATCCCCTAACCTATATATATATATTTATAAATAAATTAATAATCATGAATTATAAAAAAAATGATAATCCTAACCCTAATCTTTACCCCTAACCCTAATATTAACCCCAAATCCTATAACCCCCTAACCCCCCAAACCTAACAAAATAAATAAATAATAATAAATTAACCCCTAACCCTAACCATAACTTTTAACCCCTAACCCCTTACAAAAAATAAAAACAAATCAATAAATAAATAATGATCATAAATAATAATAATAATAATAAAAAAATGATAATCCTAACCTTAACTCCTAGCGTTAATCATAATATTATCCCCCTAACCCAAATCTTAACTCCAAATCCAATAACCCTATAATCCCTAACCCCCAACCTAACAAAATAAATGAATAACAGTTATAAGTGCATAAATAATAATAAACTAACCCTAACCATAAATTTTAACCCCCTAACCCCTTATGAATTTTTTTTTATAAATAAATAATAAATAAACGTGGATGAAACAATGGAAAAAAATTGCAACAAATGATGAAACGCTGTACAAAAACACTGAAAAGCCCCCATACAAATGTCGGCAAGAAATCACTCAAAAAAATTCCCCAAAACACGACGCTCAGGTGTGAATGCAGCCTTAACTCAAATGCGTCTCCATGCATTGCGTATAGATGTGTTCAGATGCCATTCAACTGTTTCATGCATTTCTGTGCGTTACGGTAAAAAAAAAACGCAGGTGTCATCACAACGCTCTTGCATTAAACAGGCCCCAAAAATCGCATTTTCTACGCCTGTGCCAGTTATTTACTGTATGTATGTATTTCATTCATCTAGTAGCTTGTTAGAGTTTATTTTTTTATTTTAATTTTTTGTGTTGTTTTAGATTTACCCGTCCCCATAAAACAAAATCCATAACAGCAAACATGTGTAGAATTCTTGCGCCGGTGAGATTCTCCCCGGCCTGTAATGCGACGCGGAAATGGAACATCCATACCAACTCATCACCCAAACCCATCTGGTGGCTGCATCTTCCTGGCTGACATCCTGCTCGCTGTAATTCACTCTAATTCATTATGTATCCCGCATACACACACAATTAAATAGTTAGCTTCCCGCTGAAAGAGCAGCATCCCCTCCAGGGCAGAGGACCAGCCAAGCAAAGAGCAATCAACAGTCTGTGTGTTCTCCATTGTAAATCAGCAGCACACATCTCCCCCATTGCCAGTCATTACTGTAATGAGACACTGAATGGGCCACTTAAAGGGGGCCTGTCATATAAAAAACTAAAATATATGGCCTGCGAGGAGCAGTTACTACCAGAAGCCTGAACGTTCCTTCATGCCGAAGGTCTGTGCCGGTCCGGTTCCTTCCCAACTGGCAGTTGACTGCACAGGAGAGCCAACAAGGCACGGCCTTCCTACTCATCAGCTTTGCTGAGGAGTTACACCAAGTAGTACTGTACTAGAAACCCCTACAAGCCTATATTTTTCCCTATCGGTGTCCTGTCAGGAGATTTCCCTTCATTTCCTGTCCCAGAAATGCAACAGGGAGTGGGAGGGGGTCTCATTGAAGGGAATATCCTTCTTAGACCAGCTGTCCCCATTGGAAGATTTCCCCTCTATTCTGATTACAGCTCTAAATTATACGATGTTCCATTAGTTTTGGTCATTGGTCTTCCAGGGGCCAGGTTCGGCCCTTTGTTTGCCTTTTTATCCACTGATACCAACAGTGGGGCATAATTCCCCCCACTGGCACCAATGAAGGGGCACAATCCCTCCCAATGACACCAATGATGGGGTACAATTTCTCCTAACGATGCCAACGATGTGGCCCAATTCCTCCCAATGACACCAACAATGGGACCCAATGACACAAAGGATGGAGCACCATTCCCCCCACTGACACCAATGAAGGGGAACAATCCCTCCCAATGACACCAACAGTGGGCCCAATGACAAAAATGATGAGGGACTATTACTCCCAGTGACACCAATGATGGGGCACAATTCCTCCCGGTGACACCAATGGTGGGGTCCAATTTCTGCCCATGATCCCAACGATGAGGCTCAATATCTCCCAATAACACCAACAATGGGGCCCAATGACACAAATGATGGAGATCCCCACTGACACCAATGGAGGGGAACAATCCCCCCCGTGTGGCCCCAAGAATGGGGTCCAATTTCTGCCCATGACGCCAACAATGTAGCCCAATTCCTCCCACTGACACCAACAATGGGGCCCAATGACACAAATTATGGGCCACTTTTCTTCCCAATGACACCAATGATGGGGTACTATTTCTCCCAATGACACAAATGATGGGGCACGTTTCATCCTAATGACACCAATGATGGGGCACAATTCCTTCCACTGACACCAAAGATAGGGCATAGCATTTTGCGACTGATATCGAGACTTTTTCTAAGCCCACTGGCCACAGTCCACCAGACCTGAAGGGCATGGTATAAACTACCGTGGGAACAACACAACACTTTTAAAAAAAAATCATCCTCACTCCTTTGACTTAATGGCTGGGGATTCCCAGCCGTGTAAGTGAAAGGGATTGGTGGCATCTGTCCCCCCGGCACCTCCAACTCTGAGAACCGAGCGATCTAACACCGCCAATTGCTCAGTTCTCACAGCTCTCTGAGCAGAGAGCTGGTAACTGTCAGTCCCCAGCTCTCTGCTCCTTCCTCGCTCACTGGAGCGGGGGCGGGAGCGTCCAGCTCAGGCTCTCGGCGACTCGCTGAGAGGATGTGCCGGTTGCTGGTCTAGGCATGTGGGTGGGTCCCGTCTCTATTATCACGATCTTGCCCCAGCCTGGACCAGCTCTGTGACGTCAGCGGGCTCCAGCCTGCTGAAACCGGGTCACAGGAGTGCAGAGCTCTGCGCTCCTGTGATCTACAGGAGAAGTACAGCCAATAGGGCTTTGGCTTTACTTCTCCTTTCACCCTGATTAGAACCTACAACCTCTGCTGTGGCTGACAGTATCTCTTCATGTTGAGCCACCTGAGATATGTACACATCCTTGCCTTGTGTCTTGTTTCACTTGAACCCTTTACTCCTCCTACAAACTTCCTATTTAAGCCATGTCTTTGCACTTTTCGGTTTGCCAAATTCCTGTGCCCTCTCCGGCCAATTTTTCACTCTTGTCTCTCCTGCTGCTGTCTGTATCTTCACTGCCACATGTTACCAACCCTTGCCTTGTTCCTCGACTATGCTTCCGCTTGACCCCAACCTGCAACCACTAGTTTCTGACCTTTGGCTTGTTTACCGACTAGGCTTCTGCTTGATCCCTACCTGCTATATCTGCTACCCAGACCCCAACTTGTCACCTCCTGGTGGTGCGATCCTGAGGACCATGATGTGGTGCTAACACACAGCAAACCCATCTCCACCATCAGGAGCTTTGCTGAAAAACGATTTTTGCTTAGACCCCGCACCTCGGGGGAATCCATGTCATCCGCCTGGGTGACCTGCAGCTGGTTGGTGGGAGCCTCTCAACTGCCGTAGCTACTGGTCCCCCAGCCTGACCCCTGACAGTGACATAAGACCTCCACCTGCTCAAAACTTGAAGCTTCTAGGGTGCTAACTGTCTTCATATCTACAGACAAAGGTAGGGAAAGTGTGAGTAAGGCGGTGTCAGGGTCAACATTAAAGTGAACCTGTTGCTTTAGTCTGGTATAGGTAGAGCACTCATAGGCGTGCGCAAGGGGTATGCCAGGTGTGTTTGGGAACACCCTAATCCTGGGGTTGGCAACCTGTCACCTGCTCATCATTGAACCACAATCCTTCCTTGCCGACCCTCAGAATCTGGACAGGAAAGACGACGGGGGTAGAATTAAGTGGAACCAATCTGTATTTTCCTCCTGCAGCAGCTGAAAGCAGGCTTCTCCTCCTCTCCCACATACAGCTTCCACAGGAGAAAAATACAGGGGATCGGTACCGATATATATGCCACCCCTCCTGTCCATGTTCCTCTTCTTTCTGCTTCCTGGGTGCTCCCTGGCTCCCCCTTCCTCCCATTGTTTCAGGATGGAGAGCGGGGAAGAGGCCGGTAAATATATCAAACGCATATGTGTTGGAGCTTTGGGGGTGCCACACCCTAATGCAATAGGCTGCTGCGCACACCTATGGGTTCACTTTAGAAGACCCGAAATTAGATGGACTTGGGATAGGTCACAGCCATCACAAGTGACCTTATGTAGACTTTCATTGCTTGTGGTAGACCGGGGAGGGGGCATGTCTGACCACGCCTGTTCCATTCCAGAGTCCAGGGCCGATCCTAGGGTCTCAGGCGCCTGGGTGCAAAAATATTTCTGGCGCCCCCACATGGGCGTGGTCATTATACTAACGCCTCCCCTTTACAAATGTTTCTATGGTAATAACTCAACCACAGAGATGCTCCCCCACAAAGACATCATTACCCTGGGATCCTTACATGATCTCTTAACAATAAAATACAGGAAGAGAAGCAGAGTACTTTATTGGGACCTGGAGGGGGGGCCTCTCTGATGGACACAGAGAGGGCTTCTGTTAGAGAGTCTGTTAGAAAGAGCCCCAGACATACTACAGACATGATACAGGAGATGGTCAGAGACGGCAGACATAGTACAGGAGACGGTCAGAGACTGCAGACTTAGTACAGGAGACGGTCAGAGACTGCAGACTTAGTACAGGAGATGGTCAGAGACTGCAGACTTAGTACAGGAGATGGTCAGAGACTGCATACTTAGTACAGGAGACGGTCAGAGACTGCATACTTAGTACAGGAGATGGTCAGAGACTGCAGACATAGTACAGGAGACGGTCAGAGACTGCAGACTTAGTACAGGAGACGGTCAGAGACTGCATACTTAGTACAGGAGATGGTCAGAGACTGCAGACATAATACAGGAGATGGTCAGAGATTGCAGACTTAGTACAGGAGATGGTCAGAGACTGCAGACATAGTACAGGAGACGGTCAGAGACTGCAGACTTAGTACAGGAGATGGTCAGAGACTGCAGACATAATACAGGAGATGGTCAGAGATTGCAGACATAATACAGGAGATGGTCAGAGACTGCAGACATAATACAGGAGATGGTCAGAGACTGCAGACATAATACAGGAGATGGTCAGAGACTGCAGACACAGAACAGGAGATGATCAGAGACTGCAGACATAGTAAAGGAGATGTCAGAGACACATCAGTTCTGGACGGATACACATCTATGCTCAGAACACTAGTTATGGACGGACACAAACAAGGAGAGAAGGTAGGGGAGAACTCTGCCACTTCAGCGCCCCCACCTCTGCAGGCGCCTGGGTGCAATGCACCCTGTGCACCCTGCCTAGGATCGGCCCTGCCAGAGTGTTCTAAGCAGCATTGTCAGACTCTGGTGCCTATTGGGCTGTTTATATTGATAGACCTTAAAAATTCTGTAACTGGAAAGTGGAATGAACACAAGGAAAATGGGCGTCTTCCTCATCAATTATCGTTTTGTGGGACTTAAATTGGGTTTCAAACACTTGACCTATTATTTGGTTGCACATAAACCAGACCGGCTCGTACTTTAAATTTAGGCAGCAGCCCCGTAATGGGCACGTCGGGTACCAGATTTAAACGTATCCACCTACGTGTCCTTCTACATCTTGGAGTTGGACCAACTGTGATTTACAAGTCGAGAAGCTTAAACGTTTTGTACCCACTTGAAACGACGTCTGCACCACACACACCCGTCTCTCAGCACATGCAAATTAGTGTAAGGACATAAGCAGTTCCAAATGTTTCGAGGAACTGAAGTGATAACAGGAGAGCTGGAAACATCGCCAGACACCCATATTGAACAGCTTAACCTCCCGCTATTGTTTTCCTTCGTACGACTTCCATGCTCGCTCTGTGCCATTGCAGATGAAATTTCAGACAATTTTTTGTTTTGCCGCGGCCGACTGCACAGTGGTCAGGAGGTGCACATGAAGCAGATGTCCGAAATTTTTAAAGTGTAAGCTCACCGGGATAAAAAATTCCCTTTTTTTTTTCCTTTTGCATTATTTAACTTTTTGTCCATTTTCTTTTGTCATTTTAAGTTTGTCCTCTTTTTACTGATGTTTTCTTTTGCCTTTTCCATATTTTTTTTCCTTTTTTATATATCATTATACATTTTGGCCCGGATTCACAAAGCACTTACGCCGACGTATAACAAGATACACTGGCCCGGATTCAGTAACAATTGCGCTTTTTTTACGGAGGCGCAGGGCAACGTTTTTGCCCCGAGCCCCCGCAATTTTTTTGCGCTGCCCTCGATTCACAGAGCAGAAGCTCCGTAAATTGCGCGGGCGCGCCGGCAAAATGCCCGGCGTAAGCGCGCGCAATTTAAATGATTCCGTAGGGGGCTGGAATCATTTAAATTAGGCGCGTTCCCGCGCCGATCGTAGAGCGCATGCTCCGTCAGGAAACTTTCCCGACGTGCATTGCGGCAAATGATGCCGCAAGGACGTCATTTGCTTCAAAGTGAACGTGAATGGCGTCCAGCGCCATTCACGATTCACTTACGCAAACTACGTAAATTTCAAATTTCGCGAGGCGGGAACGACGGGTATACGTAACATTGGCTGCCCCTGCTAATAGCAGGGGCAGCCTTACGCAAAAAACGCCGTACGGAAACAACGTAAATTGCGTACGCAGGGCTCGCGCAACGTTGTGAATCGGTGTTAGTATGCAATTTGCCGCCGTAGAGCACACACCGTACGGCACGCCAATGTAGCGCGGAGAGGCAAGCATTGCATTCAGCAAGCCAGTGCTCCCAACGCTGCGCCAGCGTGGCGTGGGTTTCGAAGGCGCACGCCGGCGTAGGTGGAAGTGGGCGTGACCCCATGCAAACGATGGGCCGAGCGCCAGACAGGTACGTAGCACGAACTGCGCATGCGCCGCGACGTGGACGCATGCACAGCACCCCCCTGCGCCTGCTCACAACCACGCCGGCACAACTGCCTAAGCTACGCCGGATCACCGCGTACGCCGTGAACATAACGTACGCCCAGCCAGACACACGTCCAACGCACAATACGCCGGCTTGTGTTCCCTGGTGCAGACCTGTGCATGTCTGTTGCCGGGTTGCACCTCATTTATGGGGAATAACTTCACGCCGGGCGTACAACTTACGCGCATCTTGCGTAGCATGCGCCGGGCACACGCACGTTCGTGAATCGGCGTATTTCCCTCATTTGCATGTTTGAATGTCTAATTGATGGGAGCAGCACCATGCGCCCAGCCCATATGTGCGCCCACACTACGCCGGCGTGTGCAAGCTACGTCGGCGGGGTGTAGCCTGTTTTTAGGCGCATGTTGGTTCGTGGGTCTGCCGCACACATACGCCGGCGCACATTGGCACTTACATCGGCGTAACGTGTTATACGTCGGCGTAAGTGCTTTGTGAATCTGGGCCATCCTGTATAATAATAATAATAATCATGTGCAAGGAAAATAACAAAAACAGCTTTTTTGCTTGCACGTGATTGGATGAAGGAAGTCAGCGGAGCTTCTGCTCAATTAATAAGCTCTGGAGCAACAGCTCTAGCTTACAGAGTGCGAATGCACTTTGCAAAGTGCGTAGTCTGTTTGCCTTTAGTAAATCAATCATTTTACCAGGTTTTTGATGCACAAACACAAAAACAAATGGGGTGAAGGACTAAAATTTTTTAAGGGTCACCGAAATTATGACTGGGCACCCTGGCTCCCGTTCATACATGTACAGTAATCCAATGAGCGCTCCACACAAATGTCCAAGGTTTTTAATGATAAAATTAATTCATAGAAGAAAAAATATAAAATTGTATTAGATTTTTTTCCTTTCAATTGCTTAATTTTTTATTTATTTTTTGCTTTATTATATATTTGTCAATTATATTTTTTCTTTTGATTGCTTTGTTTATTTATTTTTTGTATGCTTTATTATGTATTTTTTTTTAATTATATTTTTTCTTTTTGATTGCTTTTTTTTTTGCATTTTTTTTACTTATTCTTTCCTGTTTTTCTTTTCTCAGCTGCTTGTCTCACGCACATAACAAAAACACACTCAATTACCTTGGCACCGCGTCTGTGAATGACCACATGCTGATAACGCCAGTTTCTCTGCCTACGTCCTGGCCGATCTGCTGACTCTTATTTCTTTCTATCGCAATCTCCTCGTTAATGGAACTTTGCTGATAGAAATCTTTTTTTTTTTCATAAATAGTGTTTGCGTTGTTGGCTACTTGAACCTCTTTGGTTCTGATATTTATATTCTGACAACATTGTGTTATTTAGTAATGTCCCTTCTTCTCCTGTATTGTTCAGGCCGGTGGCGATGAGAAGAACCAGGACACAAGGTTTGATTGAAAGCATGCTTGTACGTGACTTAACCCCCTGTCCAGCCTCCCGGTGTAAGCTTACCCTCGCTACTTCTTCCCAGCTACCTGGCACACACCATCCGAGGCTGGACCCTTTTCAATTTCTGCTGGTACATTGCTGTGTTTGATGCCTCTGGATGCCCTGGCGAAGCCCCAGATAAAATAAACATGTGTGTGTGTTTGTGTGCAGGGCACAGAGACTCTGACGCCAAAGAGGCGGCATCCTAATGGGCATTAATGAGCCAGAGAAATGGGGGCACGAACAGGCCAACTTCCTAAGGCCTCCGTCCAACATTTCAGCAAATAGGAGGAGATATAGCAAAGGAGGGAGAAGCATTTCTTAATCACCCGTAGGCTTTGGACTTAAAGTTAGGGGCAAATTTTAACTCTTATTTCTCAGGAGCCAATGGCCAAAAAGAAAAGGAAGCATTTGGCTTATATTTAGAAGGGGAAAAAAAAACCTCTGCGTACTAGGTGTAAAGTTCCCGATGTCTCCCAGAACTTAGGTACTGGCTGAAAGGGAGGCCTCCATTCTACAAACCCTCTCAGAGGAAAAAACAAAAGCCACACACCAATAACATATCCAACATCAAGGCTTTATTCCAGTAAAAGCCTTGGACTTGGTTCTCCCACTTTAACATGTTTCACCACCCAAGGCTTAGTTGTAGACCAAGGCCAAGGTCTATTTTGGAATGAAGTCTTGATGTTGGATACGTACTTGGTGTGTGGCTGTCTTGGTTCTTCCTCAAAGTGTTTAGCCTATGTTTAGGAATTGAGCCTTCAAAGACATGGATACTTGGGGGTGCTTGGGTCCAAATCCAGGATTTCATGAACACCATGACACATTTCACATACTGATGACCTGTCCAACCTCAAGACTTTGGCCTCCCACTTTAATGTGGGTCACCACTCAAGGCTTAGTTGCAGATCAGGGAGGCTGAAAGGGAGGCCTCCATTCTCCAAACCCTCTCAGAGGAAAAAACAAAAGCCACACACCAATAACATATCCAACATCAAGGCTTTATTCCAGTAAAAGCCTTGGACTTGGTTCTCCCACTTTAACATGTTTCACCACCCAAGGCTTAGTTGTAGACCAAGGCCAAGGTCTATTTTGGAATGAAGTCTTGATGTTGGATACGTACTTGGTGTGTGGCTGTCTTGGTTCTTCCTCAAAGTGTTTAGCCTATGTTTAGGAATTGAGCCTTCAAAGACATGGATACTTGGGGGTGCTTGGGTCCAAATCCAGGATTTCATGAACACCATGACACATTTCACATACTGATGACCTGTCCAACCTCAAGACTTTGGCCTCCCACTTTAATGCGGGTCACCACTCAAGGCTTAGTTGCAGATCAGGGAGGATGAAAGGGAGGCCTCCGTTCTCCAAACCCTCTCTGAGGAAAAAAAAAAAAGCCACACACCGATGACATATCCAACATCAAGGCTTTATTCCAGTAAAAGCCTTGGCCTTGGTCCTCCCACTTTAAAGTGCTTCACAACTCAAGGCTTAGTTGTAGACCAAGGCCAAGTCTTTGCTGGAATGAAGTCTTGATGTTGGATATGTAATTGGTGCGCGTCTGTCTTGTTTCTTCCTCAAAGTGTTTGGCCTATGTTTAAGAATTGAGCCTTCAAAGAGATGGGTACTTGGGTTGCTTGGGTCCAAATGCGGCATCTCATGAACAACATCAAGACGTTATTCCAGCAAAGACCTTTGGCATTGGCCTCCCACTTTAATGTGTGTCACCACTCAAGGCTTAGTTTTAGACCAAAGAACCTTCTAAGCAAAGGGCCAATTTACTGTCCTTCAGACTTTAGGGTGGTCGGACTAGGTAGAAAATGTCCTGGCATCAGTGGGAGTAAACAATGCCCCATATTTGGTGTCAGTGAGAGGAATTGTGCCCCATCGTTCATGTCATTCGGAGGAATTTTGCCTTACCAGTGGTGTCATTGAACCCCATTGTTGGTGTTATTGGAAGGAACTGTGCCACAATAATGGTGCCATTGGGCCCAATTATTGGTGTTATTGGGAGGAACTGTGCCCCATCGTTGGAGTTATTGGAAGGAATTGTGCCCCATTATTGGTGTCACTGGAGGAAATAGTGCCCCAAGGGCCAATTAAAAGCAAGCAAAGGGCGGTATCCAGCCCCTGTGGCACAGTTTGGAGACCACTGTTGTAGCCCAAGGCCAAGGTCTTTGCTGGAATACAGTCTTGATGTTGGATACGTAATTGGTGTGCGGCTATCTTGTTTCTTCCGCAAAGTGTTTGAGAATTGAGCTTTCAAAGAGATGGGTACTTGGGTTGCTTGGGTCCAAATCCGGCATCTTATGAACAACCTCAAGACTTTATTGCAATGCATGAATCTATCTATGGCAGTGGTCTCCAAACTGCGTCCCGGGGGCCAGATGTGGCCCTTTGCTAGCCTTTATCCGGCCCTTGGTTGGGGTACTATGCCTCCCACTGACACCAACAAGGAGGCACTATTTCTTCCACTGATAGCAATGATGGGATATTATTCCTCATACTAATAGGGGCACTACTCCTCCTCCTGACCATGAACCTTGAGGCCCTCATTCATTCTCACTGACGCCGGGCCTGGGACATTTTCTGCCCATGCTGACCACAATCCGGCCCTCCTAAAGTCTGAAGGACAATAAACTGGCCCTTTGAAAAGTTTGGAGACCCCTGATCTATGGGGATTAGAGAGTGACAGGAGAGGGGGGGCGGCGTTCCTGCGCCCTTTATGGACACACCGCCACTTTGCCGGATTCATACTGAGCTTCTTAACCTAATAAACGCCTATTGGTTTGCAAGATACCACTGAGGAATTATCAGGGGTTGATATACTAAAGTCAAATAGATTGTTCACTTTACAAGAGAATTTGATTTAGAGCTTAGGGAATGAGTTGAAGCTCTACTGACTTTCATTCTCCATTCATGTGCAATTCTTCCCTCAATTAAAAGCTTCTTATTTAAAAGCAATCAAAAATGATGCTAGATTCCAATGATTGGGTTCGCATCCACTTCAAGCAAGGGCAATGTATTTTCTCTTCCATCTTGCTTTTGAAGGAGCCCTTAGGATGCTCACCTAAGCTCCTCTTCCCCCCCTAGGCACCAATTATCTCCCTGGATATCCTTCTTTGAAGTCCAACCTTCTCCCTGTGATTCCGTCTATACCTCAGTCTGTTCTCTTGCTGGACCCTGCTGTGAATAGAAGAGAAAAAGGCTTGAACAGGGCCCAGAGCCGCGTCTGCGGGTATATAATTCACACCGTTTCCACGCCTTTACAAGATTCAGTTAAAAATTAATCAGCGAGGCATGGTCGTTAAATACCTTTTTTAACTACTTACATGGCCGGGAGCTACAAGAAACAGCGTTATTTTTTTTTTCCTTGCGTCTTCTCGCCGAGCCTCTGAGCTCAGATGCCTTCTGTCTGGCCATACTAATCATGTGTTGTTTCATTAGATATAAAGCCATGGATTTTATATTGTATTATAGGGAGTCGGGAGGGAAATATCTGCATATAAAACACTGCGCAGACACCAACATTAAACCTAAAATACCAATTTTTATCCAAACCAGACACATAAGTTTGCCCTGAAGTTACAAGGATAAAAAAAAGTAGGCCCACCTAGTCTGCAGGTCACCTTATCAAACTCGACATATTATCATGCTATGGCTATTTGTAACACTGTATACATGTCATACACACATATATATATATATATATATATCAATCAATCCTCCAGTTATGACCACCCACCATAACCTTCTGAGGCATGGACCCCACCAGACCTCTGAAGATATGCTGCGGTATCTGGCACCAAGCCGTCACTAGCAGATCCTTTAAGTCATGTAAGTTGACAGGAGGGCCTCCATGGTTCGGACCTATTTTTCCAGCACATCCCACAGAAACTCAATTGGATTGAGATCTGGAGAGTTTTGGAGGCTAAGTAAACATCTCAAGGTCATTGTTGGCTTTCCTCAAACCATTCTTGAATTCATGAGACCAGGCCACCTTCTTCCATTGCTCTGTAATTCAGTTTTGATGCTCACGTGCCCATTGTAGGCACTTTTGACTGTAGACATGGGTCAGCATGGACACCCTGACCGCTCCGTGGCTACACAACCCCATACACAACAAACTGCGAAGTTCTGTGTGTTCTGACACCTTTCTATCAGAACCAGCATTTCACTTTTTCAGCAATTCGAGCTCCAGCAGCTCTTCTATTGGATAAGACTACACAGGCCAGCCTTCCCTCCTACACCTCCATCAATGAGCCTTCCCATCTCCATCAATGAGCCTTTCCTTCCCACCTCCACCAATGAGCCTTCCTTTCCCCCTCCATTAATGAGCCTCCCAACCTTCATCAAATATCCTTCCCTCCCCACCTCCATCAATGAGCCTTCCCTCCCCACCTCCATTAATGAGCTTTCCCTCCCCACCTCAATGAGCCTCCCCACCTCCATCAATAAACCTTCCCTCCCCACCTCCATCAATGAACCTCCCCACCTCCATCAATAAGCCTTCCTTTCCCCCTCCATTAATGAGCCTCCCAACCTTCATCAAATATCCTTCCCTCCCCATCTCCATCAATGTGTCTTCCCTCCCCACCTCCATCAATGAGCTTTCCCTCCCCACCTCCATCAATGAGCCTTCCCTCCCCACCTCCACCAATGAGCCTTCCTTTCCCCCTCCATTAATGAGCCTCCCAACCTTCATCAAATATCCTTCCCTCCCCATCTCCATCAATGTGTCTTCCCTCCCACCTCCATCAATGAGCTTTCCCTCCCCACCTCCATCAATGAGCCTTCCCTCCCCACCTCCACCAATGAGCCTTCCTTTCCCCCTCCATTAATGAGCCTCCCAACCTTCATCAAATATCCTTCCCTCCCCATCTCCATCAATGAGCCTTCCCTCCCCACCTCCATCAATGAGCCTTCCCTCCCCACCTCCATCAATGAGCCTTCCCTCCCCACCTCCATCAATGAGCCTTCCCTCCCCACCTCCATCAATGAGCCTTCCCCCTCCACCTCCATAAATGAGCCTTCCCTCCCCACCTCCATCAATGAGCCTTCCCTCCCTACCTCCATCAATAAGCCTTCCCTCCCCCACCTCCATCAAAGAGCCTTCCCTCTCCACCTCCATCAATGAGCCTTCCCTCCCCCACCTCCATCAATGAGCCTTCCCTCCCCACCTCCATCAATGAGCCTCCCCACCTCCATCAATGAGCCATTCCTCAGTTGCATATTTACGCTGGCCGCTAGGTGGCGCTTCCGTAGATTTACGCAAGGAATATGCAAATTAGGTAGATACGCCGATTCACAAACGTACGTACGCCCGGCGCATTTTTTTTTACATCGTTTACGTAAGGCTTTTTCCAGCGTAAAGTTACCCCTCACAAAGCAGGGGTAAGTCATGTTAGGTATGGACGTCGGAAACGTACGAACAGCGTCGTATTTTACGTCGTTTGCGCAAGTCGTCCGTGAATGGGGCTGTACGTAAGTTACGTTCACGTCGAAAGCATTGACTATTTGCGGCGTAATTGGGAGCATGCGCGCTGGGACACGCTCATGGACGGCGCATGCGCCGTTTGTCAAAAACGTCATTTACGTGGGGTCAGCCTTCATCACCATACAACACGCCCACTGCATGGAAAATTTGTATTCCGCGGGCTTACGCCGGACCACATACGCTTTACGCCGCCTTAACTTAGGGCGCAGGTTCTTTCTGAATACAGAACCTGCCTCACTAAGTTACGGCGGCGTAGCGTATCTGAGATAAGCTACGCCTGCACAAATTTACGCCGGACTTTCTGAATCCGGCCCACTGAGGCATGGACACGGTGAGGCATGGACATGGTGAGGCATGGACACGGTGAGGCATGGACATCGTGAGGCATGGACACGGTGAGGCATGGGCACGGTGTGGCATGGACACGGTGAGGCATGGACTCAGTGAGGCACAGTGAGGCATGCAGATGGACACCCTAGGCTTATACTCGAGTCAATAAGTTTTCCCATTTTTTTGTGGTAAAATTAGGTGCCTCGGCTTATATTCGGGTCGGCTTATATTCAAATATATACGGTATATTCTGTAGTAAAATCCCCAAAATTGTTCCCATTCATCCCTAGTGTTGGCTTAACCAGGAAAACGCATTTTGGTCCAAATTCTTAGGAGCGGGATTCAGACGTAGGACCAATCCTGGCCTGTTTCTGGATGAGTAGGGCTGATATGCTCTGTATCACCTTTATGGTCGTTGATTGGTAAGGTCTCCGGCCTGGTCGGCTCTAATCCCATTACATTAAAATATACGGAATAGCTGTCCCTCTTTACAGTCAGCGGCTGGATGCCATACATAGCCTTGGGGTGAAGTTTGCCATTACTACCCCATTACCCCATCAATAGGAGGAATGAGGCCCATTAGCTTCTGCACGATGCTTCGTTACTGATTGCCCCTCCCCCCGCCCCCCTCCGCTGCACATTACCTTTGCATTGCTCCAGGCCATCACTGGCATTGCTGTCATAAAGTTGCAGTTCTCTGCCCGAGGTTCCATTGTCTTTGTACCATCATGAAGCTAGAAATAAACATTCCAAAAATAAATAAATAAAGAAAAGAAAAGAAAATGAATGGAGAAAAGATAACGACCAAGTCACCCATAATAGAAAATTACGAGCAGTTTTTATTTATTTATTTTTATTTATTTTTTACCTTGAACTTTGGATATACATTGGAACCTCGGATTACGAGGATAATCCGTTCCAGGAGAAGGCTCGCAATCCAAGGCACTCGCATATCAAAGCGAGTTTTCCCATTGAAGCCAATGGAAACGAAAATAATTTGTTCCGCATTGACTTTAACCACTTAAGCCCCGGCCCTTTATGCAGGTAAAGGACCCAGGCCAGGTTTTGCGATTCGGCGCTTTAACAGACAATTGCGCGGTCGTGCGATGTGGCTCCCAAACAAAATTGGCGTCCTTTTTTCCCCACAAATAGAGCTTTCTTTTGGTGGTATTTGATCACCTCTACGGTTTTAATTTTTTGCGCTATAAACAAAAATACAGCGACAGTTTTGAAAAAAATGCAATGGCCCAGATTCAAGAAGCAATTGCGCCCATGTAACCATAGGTTACACGGCGCAATTGCTTACTTGCTCCGGTGTAACGAGTGCTCCTGATTCAGGAACCTCGTTACACCGACTGCAGCCTAAAATCTGCGCGGCATAAGGCTCTTATGCCACGCAGATTTTAGGCTGCATTCTTGCGTGGGCCGCTAGGGGGCGCTCCCATTGTGATCAGCGTGTAGTATGCAAATTGCATACTACCACTGATTCACAAACTTGCGCGGGCCCTGAGCAAGCCAGTTACGGAGTTTCCGTACGGCAACTTTAGCGCAAGGCTGCCCCTTCTAATAGTAGGGGCAGCCAATGCTAAAGTATAGCCGCCGCTCCCGCGACGTGAAATTTGAATTTCACGTCGTTTGCGTAAGTGATTCGTGAATGGCGCTGGACGCCATTCACGTTCACTTTGAAGCAAATGACGTCCTTGCGACGTCATTTGCCGCAATGCACGTCGGGAAAGTTTCCCGACGGAGCATGCGCTGTACGCTCGGCGTGGGAGCGCGCCTAATTTAAATGATTCCTGCCCCCGGCGGGATCATTTACATTGCGCGCGCTTACGCCGGGCAATTTTGCCGGCGCGCCCTCGCAATTTACGGAGCTACTGCTCCATGAATCGAGGGCAGCGCAAAATATTTGCGGGGGCGCAGGGCAAAATTGTTGCCCTGCTCCCCCGCAAATATCGCGCAAATGTACCTGAATATGGGCCATTATTTTTTACTTTTTTCTATAATAAATATCCCCCAAAAATATATTAAAAAAAAAAATGTTTTCCTCAGTTTAGGCCGATACGTATTCTTCTACCTATTTTTGGTAAAAAAAATTGCAATAAGCGTTTATCGGTTGGTTTGCGCAAAATTTATAGCGTTTACAAAATAGGGGATAGTTTTATTGCATTTTTATAAAAAAAAATTTTTTTTACTACTAATGGCGGCGATCAGCGATTTTTTTTTGCGACTGCGACATTATGGCGGACACTTCGGACAATTTTGACACATTTTTGGGACCATTGTCATTTTCACAGCAAAAAATGCATTTAAATTGCAATGGGGTGGATTCAGGTAGGGGCGCGCACTACTACGGAGGCGCAGCGTACCGTTTTTACGCTACACCTCCGTAAATTACGGGCGCTACGCTTCATTCACGAAGCAGTAGCTACGTAATTTGCGTGTGCGCTCGGGAAAACTGCCCGGCGTAAGCGCGCGTAATTTAAATGATCCCGTAGGGGGCGCGGATCATTTAAATTAGGCGCGTTCCCGCACCGAAGATAGGGCGCATGCTCCATCGGGAAACTTTCCCGACGTGCATTTCGGTAAATGACATCGCAAGGACGTCATTTGCTTCAACGTGAACGTAAATGGCGTCCAGTGCCATTCACGATTCACTTACGCAAACAACGTAATTTTTAAAAATCGCGACGCGGAACGACGGGTATACTTAGCATTGGCTGCCTCTGCTAATAGCATGGGCAGCCTTACGCAAAAAAACGACGAACGCAAACGACGTAAAATGGGCGCGCGTACGGTTGTGAATCGGCGTGAGTATGCAATTTGCATACTCTACGCTGACCACTACGGGAACGCCACCTAGCGGCCATCGTAAGAATGCAGCCTGCGATACGACGGCATAAGAGCCTTATACCAGTCATATCTTAGGCTGCAGTCGGCGTATCTAGCTTTCTGAATACAGAAAAGTCGATACGCCGGCGCAACTAAGCAATTGCGCTGCGTATCTATGGATATGCAGACGCAATTGCTTACTGAATCTACCCCATTGTTTATTGTGAAAATGACAGTTGCAGTTTAGGAGTTAACCACAAGGGGGCGCTGAAGGGGTTATGCTTCACCTAGTGTGTGTTTACAACTATGGGGGGGTGTGGCTGTAGGTGTGATGTCACCGATTGTGTCTCCCTATAAAGGGGATGACACTATCGATGCAGCCGCTACAGTGAAGCACGGGGAAGTTGTGTTTACACGCGGCTCTCCCAGTTCTTCGGTTCCGGGGACCGATCGTGGGACCGGGTCCGTGGGTCCCACGGTCCCGAAACTTCGGACCCACGGCTGGGTAGATGTACAGGACGTGCCGGTACGTCCATCTGCCCAGCCGTGCCATTCTGTGGACGTATATCTACAGGCGGCGGTCGTTAAGTGGTTAATGGCATGCAATACCGCATGTGGCCAGAGGTGGGGGGGGCGCCGGAGAGCCTCAGAAACACACGGAAAGGCCCGAGCAAAGTATTTCTGGGTATTTCCAAACTGCTCCGATCGGCTCGGCTCCGGCCGCCCCCGCACCTCAGGCCAAATGCGGTACTGCAGGCCCTATTAGCTTGAATTCTGCCCGTCTTGCGAGACAACACTCGCAAACCGAGTCAGAATAAAAAAATAAATAAAGTTGCTCGTCTTTCAAAACACTCGTTAACCGCGTTACTCGTAAACCGAAGTTCCACTGTATAAATACAAATCAAAGCCTTCATGGTCCAGTTTTCACTTTTTACAATTTTTAAAATATATCTAAACCAAGACACATGGACCCGTCTAAAACCCTGATACTGTCAGAAAGACAAACCTGTCCTCTGGTCTCTGCTCTCTGCCATCTCGAAAAGTCTAGATATCCCTCCCAGTTCCTATCTTGGGACTACAAGCCAACTGCTTATCTTTGGGAGATGATGAAGGGATGGATTAAGTCGTTTTGCAAAAGATCACTGGTCAGGGCTGACACCACTTAGCCGGTAATATCAAATGAGGGGATGTTTTTTCTTTTTTTTTAACTTGACATATTGTCAAAAATCTTGGGACTGCCTTTGCACGCACATGAGCTTTAATGGCTTCCCAGTCTTAGTCCGTAGGGTTCAATATTGAGTTGGCCCCGCCTTTTGCAGCTATAACAGCTTCACCTCTTCTGGGAAGGCCGTCCACGAGGTTTAGGAGTGTGTCTATGGGAATGTTTGACCATTCTTCCAGAAGAGCATGTGTGAGGTCAGGCACTGATGTTGGACGGGAAGGCATGGCTCCCAGTGTCCGCTCGAATTCACCCCAAAAGGTGTTCTGTTGGGTTGAGGTCAGGACTCTGTGCAGGCCACTCAAGTTCCTCCACCCCCAAACTCCCTCCTCCATGTCTTCATGGACATTTGTGCACTGGTGTGCAGTCATGTTGGAACAGGAAGGGGCCGTCCCCAAACTGTTGGGAGCATGAAATTGTCCAAAATATCTTGGTATGCTGACGCCTTAAAGGGGTTGTAAACCTCCGTGTTTTTTCACCTTAATGCATCCTATGATCACCTTGCCCCCTCCATAATTCCACCTCCACCAAATGATTTGGACCAGTGCACAAAGCGAGCTCCATAAAGACATGGGTGAGCGAGTTTGGGGTGGAGGAACTTGAATTGTGCGATTATGTGATCGTATAGAGCATTTGGTAGACCCCAATCCAAAACCTTCTCACTTTTGGACATTCCCACCAAATGGGTTTGGACAGTTCCACCGACAAGTATGAATTGTGCATTAGTGCATACCTCTGGCTGTTGGTTCCAGAGGGCTTCATAAGGGCTCTTAAGAAAAGATTTACCCACGAGCATATCGAGCATTTGATAGACCCTAATCCAAAATATGTCCAAAAGTGAGAAGGTTTTGGATTAGGGTCTACTAAATGCTCTATACAGTCACAGGTAAATTCTTTTGTAAGGACCCTTCTTAAGCCCTCTGGAACCAACAGGCAGAGGTATGCACTAATGCACAATTTAAACTTGTTGGTGGAACTGTCCAAAAGTCTTCAAACCCATTTGGTGGGACTGTCCAAAAGTGAGAAGATTTTGGATTGTGGTCTACCAAATGCTCTATACCAGGGGTCTCCAAGCTTTTCAAACAAAGGGCCAGTTTTGTGTCCTTATAGCGGGAGTTCACCCGAAAAAATGTTTTTAACATTAGATTGAGGCTCATTTTGTGAAGGGGAATCGGGTGCTTTTTTTTAAATCGAAGCAGTACTTACTGTTTTAGAGATGCATCTTCTCCGCCGCTTCCGGGTATGGTCTTCGGGACTGGGCATTCCTATTTGATTGACAGGCTTCCGACGGTCGCATACATCGCGTCACGAGTAGCCGAAAGAAGCCGAACGTCGGTGTGGCTCTATACGGCGCCTGCGCACCGACGTTCGGCTACTTTCGGAAAATCGTGACGCGATGTATGCGACCGTCGGAAGCCTGTCAATCAAATAGGAACGCCCAGTCCCGCAGCCCATACCCGGAAGCGGCGGAGAAGATGCATCTCTAAAACGGTAAGTACAGCTTAGATTGTAAAAAAAACACCCGATTCCCCTTCACAAAATGAGCCACAATCTAATGTTAAAAAAAAAGGTTTTTGGGTGAACCTCCAATTTAAGACATTAGGAGGGCCGAATTGTGGCCAGCGGAGATGGCAAATGTCTCAGGTCCGGCATCGGTGACAATAAATATGGCCTCAAGGTTAATCTCAGTAGGAGGAGGAGTAGTGCCCCTATTAGTAGGAGGAATATAATCCGATCATTGGTATCAGTGGAAGAAATAGTGCCCCCTTGTTGGTGTCAGTGGGATGATTAGTGCCTCATATCAGTTGGCAGAATAGTGCCCCAGGGGCCGGGCAAAGGCTAGTAAAGGGCCACATCTGGCCCTCAGGCCGCAGTTTGGAGACCCCTGCTCTATACGATCACACAATTGCACGAATCGCACAATTTAATTTCCTCTACCCCAAAAGATTTACCCATGAACATATCGAGCATTTGGTAGACCCTAATCCAAAATCTTCTCATTTTTGGAAAGTCCCACCAAATGGGTTTGAAGACTTTTGGTCAGTTCCACCAACAAGTTTAAATTGTGCATTATTAGTGCATACCTCTGCCTGTCGGTTCAAGGGGGCTTCATAAGGATCCTTACAAAGTAAGTTACCTGTGACTGTAAAGAGCATTTGGTAGACCCTAATCCAAAACCTTCTCACTTTTGGACATATTTTTGATTAGGGTCTAACCAAATGCTTGATATGGTCATGGGTAAAATCTTTCTTAAGAGCCCTTATGAAGCCCTCTTAAAAACCAACAGCCAGAAGCAGGGCCGCCATCAGGGAGGGTACAGGCAGTACACCTGTAAGGGGCCCGGATAGCAACCCCCTTTTTTGTATTTATTGTTTTATTTATTTTTTATTGTAAGGGGCTCAGAGGTCCCCAGGGCCCTGGATGGCAACCCCCCTTTTTTGACATTTTTTTTTATATTTTTTTTTTATATATATTTTAATTTTTTTTGTTTTTATTAAAGGGCCCAGAGGTCCCCAGCCCCCCCCCGGATGGCAACATCCCCTTTTTTTATTTTTTTATATATTCTTTAATTTTTTATCTTATTAAAGGGCCCAGAGGTCCCCAGGGCCCCGGATAGCAACCCCCTTTTTTCCTTATAAATGTTTTATTTATTAAAGGGCCCAGAGGTCCTCAGGGCCCCGAATGGTTTTATATATATTTTTTTATTTCTTTTTTTTTCTGTTTATTAAAGGGCCCAGAGGTCCCCAGGGCCCCGGATGACAACCCCCCCCCCCTTTTTTTTCAATTTATAAAAAAAATTATATATTTTTTTTGTTTTTTATTTATTAAAGGGCCCAGAGGTCCCCAGGCCCCCGGATGACAGCCCCCCCCCTTTTTTTTAAATAGTTTATTTTTTATTTTTTTTGTATTTTTATTAAAGGGCCCATTTATATATACTTTTTTTGTAAGGGGCCCAGAGGTCCCCAGGGCAACTCCCCAATTTGTGGCACTACCGGCTTCTCGATTCACGCCCCCCCCCGCTTCTCAATTAGCAGCAGCCCCCTGCTTCTCAATTTGAGGCGGCAGCACCCCCCCCCCCCCCCGATTCTCTGCTCCAGGGGGCCCATGATTGAAGCTGTGTAAGGGGCCCCATAATTCCTGATGGTGGCCTTTCATACGTGTATTGTACATGAGTTTGAAGACTTTTAGGCAGTTTCACCAACAAGTATGAATTGTGCGTCAGTGCCTACCTCTGCCTGTACCCCCCTGATGGCGGCCCTGTGCGTTAGTGCATACCTCTGCCTATCGGTTCCAGAGGTCTTCATAAGGGTCCTTATAAAAAGATTTAGCTGTGATCTTTTGAAGCATTTGGTAGACCCCCATCCAAAACCTTCTCACTTTTGGAGCAGTCCCACCAAATGTGTTTGAAGACAATTGACCCCCATAGAGTGAAGGAGGCTTCGGTGATCTCATAGAAAGTATCTATATCCCGGGTCATTTAAAATCCCATTGGAGAAAGAAAACTCCATTCTTCTCCAGAATGCCCAGAAACACGACTCATTGATTGACATTTTGGCCTTCGGAAGATCAGATGAGGATGCTCAATGGTAGAAGGGAATAATTATCTTCGAGCAATTAGCCTAAAACAATAGCTTTATTGGCCAGTTCCCTCTCGATGATAGCCTGCGAGTCTCACATAGCCTTGGGAAGCAACTAGACAACATCCTAAAAATAAACTCCGCTTACCAAGTGAAAGCGGAATGCCCATAACAATGAAGTCAACCCCGACCCCTTTTTTCAAGGGCGGCTTCTTTTGAATAATAGCCAGAGAGGTGGCCCCTCCCCCTCCCTTGTATCACCTGTGATCAGAGCCTCTGCCACTGACAAGGTGCATTGATAAAGGACCTCTGTCCATATAATTACACTCTGGGCCCCATTCACAGGAGCCCCGCTCATCTTTACACCAGCCACCTGTCTTTTTATGTGATTCTACACTTGCTTGAGTCGATGACAGGAACCCGTGATACAGAGGCAGATAAGAATTCCCTTGATGTGTTGCTTTTTCATGTTTTTTTCCGCTGATTGGTTACCTGTCATTTATTGTCAGTTGATGACGTGAGACGAGAATCCTATGTGAAAGTAATGAGGTTTTTCCAAAATAAAAGAAATTAAAAACATGGAGGACTTAAAGGGCCAGATTCTCCAAAAAAGCGCCTACCTATAGGCGGGCGTAGCGTATCTCAGATACACTACGCCGCCGTAACTTAGTGAGGCAGGTCCCGTATTCTCAAAGAACTTGTGGCCAAAGTTACGGCGGCGTAGTGTAACTGTGCCGGCGTAAGCCCGCGTAATTCAAAGTAGGCTAGTGTGAGCGTGTTTTATGTTATTGTATCGTGACCCGACATGATTGACGTTTTTAACAAAAGGCGCATGCGCGCACATGCTCAGTATCACATCGAATTTTCAAATTAAATTACGCCCACTCAATGCCTAGTCGACGTGAACGTAACTTACGTCCAGCCCAATTCACGGACGACTTACGCAAACTACGTAAAACACGACGCTGTTCGTACGTTTCCGACGTCCATACCTAACATGACTTACCCCTGCTTTATGAGGGGTAACTTTATGCCGGCGTATGTCTTACGCAAACGACGTATCTTGCTACGCCGGGCGCACGTACGTTCGTGAATCGGCGTATCTAGCTCATTAGCATATTCAACGCAGAAATCTATGGAAGCGCCACCTAGCGGCCAGCGTAAATATGCAACTAAGATACGACGGTGTAAGAGACTTACGCCGCTCGTATCTTAGCCGAATTTATGCGTAACTGATTCTAAGAATCAGCCGCATAGATACAACGGCTCTCATTCGGACTTACAACGGCGTACATGGTGCTACGCCGTCGTAAGTCCTTTGAGAATCTGGGCCAAAGTCTTTGGCCCGGATACAGGTAACACTTACGCCGACGTATGTGTAGATAGACAGATGCACCGTCGTATCTATGCGCCTGATTCTTAATACAAGACACTGTACGCCTGAAATTTGGCTTCATCCGACCGACGTAAGTTTTCTACGCCGTCGGAGCCTGGGCGCATCTTTACGCTGGCCACAAGGGGCGCTTCCATTGATTTACACTGCGAATATGCAAATGAGCGAGATACGCCAATTCACGAACGTACTTGCGCCCTGTCGCAGTAGTATACGCCGTTTACGTAAGGCGTACGTCCGGCGTAAAGTTATTCCACCTAAAGGAGGCGCATCCCATGCAAAGGTATGGATGACGGAACAGCCGTCGTATTTTACGTCATTTACGTAGTAGTACGGGAATGGGGCTTGGCGTAGGTTACGTTAACGTCGTGGGGCATTGAGCCGTCGTATCTTAGGGAGTATGTTCGACGTGATTCTGAGCATGCGCACGCATGCCCTGTTCGTTTGGACCATCATTTGCATGGGGTCACGGTTCATTTAAATGAATCACGCCCACCGTCCACCTACTTTGAATTAGGTAGGCTTACGCCTAATTATTTATGCTACGCTGGCGCAACGTAGGGAGCGAGTGCTTTGTGAATACTCTGCTTGCCTCTCTGGGATACGTCTCATCTCATATGCGCTACGCCGGAACAAAGATGCACCGATCTACCTGAATCTGGCCCATTATCTGCTTTTACCTTTTTTTGATGGGTAAAACCAGGACAGGTTCACCCAGCGCTCGGGGAAAGGATGGGGAACAGCACCCCCCCCCCCTGCCATAGAATCAGGGTACCACCCTGCACCCATTCTTTGCCCCCTTGCTCTGGCTGCCCATGGTTGGCACCGCATAGGCATGTCCTAGAAGCAACTTCCATATTTTTCGTTACAGCTCTGGGATGGATGGGGTGGAGAGTGAGTGTCAGGTCACCTGTGGCCAGGTGACAAGTGCACCCCGTTGGGGTCAGGGATGCACCACAGGGTAGTTAACCCTATGGCCGACTGCTGCTATCAGAGAGGAAGCGTGAACCCAAGATTCCCCAGGGCGCAGAGTCTAAGAACCAGCTTCGTGTTCACCAGAGACTCTAGTGGTGAGGATGGCCTTCGCCGCAGATGGATCCAGGTCGCGACCCCTGGGATCCCCTAGGTCACGCTCCGCAGGGAGAGAGGGGAAGCAGCAAGCAGGACAAGCGATAGTGATGGGTAAGCCGAGGTCAGGGCAACAGGCAGACAAGGGTAACAGAGGGACAGGCAAAAGGTCAGGGTCACAGGCAAACAGGAGAAGTCAGGGACGAGCCAAAACGGTACACAGCATTCTGTACCCCTATACCTCTAATACTTTTATTTTGCATCCCCCATTACCCCGCATTCTGTACCCCTATACCTCTAATACTTTTATTCTGCACCCCCATTACTCCGCATTCTGTACACCTTATACCTCTAATACATTAATTAGTGGGTCCTGAGGACAGGAGTTGAGAACCACTGCTTTAGAGTGAAGCTTTACCTGGAGAGGGAACACCTGCTGTCCCCTGGGACCAGGGCCGGTGCTACCACTAGGCAAATTATGCTGCCGCCTAGGGCGCACTCCTGCTTAGGGGCGCCTGGCCGCTGGTTTCCCTTTGCGTCTGCATGCTCTGCAGGCTGCAGAATGTAACTAACTCAGTCTCAGGTAGCTGCTCACTGGAGCCATCACTAGAGGAAGCAGATCCGATGTATAGTGCCGCCTCCTGTCACATAGGCAGGGCAAAGGGGGTAAGGTCAATGGGGGCGGCAAAACGAGATTTCGCCTAGGATGCCAAAAATCCTTGCACCAACCCTGCCTGGGCCCATTTCTGTTGTGGCACCCTCGCCATGACTCACAGTTGACCTCCTGCAATTTTCATGCAGCGAGCTCCATTGGGCCACGTCTATGGCCATGTGTATGGGGTACTCTGGAAGTTGTAGGCAGAGATGAGGAGCACATTAGGAAGATGGTGGACTGTAAGTCTCTGCTACTGGGCCCCCCTGCCAGCCGGTAGGGCCTGGGCCCAGTACGTGAGGTCTGCTTGTACCCCCCCTATTAGTAACCCTGTGTGGCCCCTTGCCTTACATGGCCGGCATTGCTCACAAGAGATGTCAGTGGCACGGCCTTTCCACTGGCAGCCTGGAGTTTGCCAAGCCCGTCAGTCGGCTGCAAAGTGGTGGAATTGGAAAGCAAAATATTTGCCTAATTATTCAGACCATACGATTACCTAAGAGATTCCACAGACCTCTGCATCAAATCTGAAACATAAAAACCACAAATGTTGTTTTTTCAGCTATAAAACTTTCAGTGTAACACAAAAAAACGGAGAAAAAAAAAAGAGAAAAGAAACAATTTTCCATTTGCCTGAGTCTTATAAAACTTAAATAAAAGTTCAGTCCTCTCCCAACAGGGACTCGACTTCAACGCATTTTAACCTGCGCCAGTAGAAGAACTACGACGTGAAACTTAAAGCGAAACTTTACTCACATCTTCTTCCCGGCGTATTCGGGGTTCGGGATCTACCGCCATTTTCGATTGGTGGAGCTGGGATGAAATCATACCACCGTGGCCAATTAAGTTGGCCAAAATCCCAAACCAGGAAGACGCCGAAGATTGTGACTATGGCTCTGCTCAGGGCCGGCCTTTGGGGTGTGCGAGCTGTGCAAGGCGCCAATGGGCAACAGGGGGTTTGGGGGCATACCACACACTGGGGGGGTGTCAGACCGGCAACGGGGGGGGAGGCTACTCTGAACGGGGGATCTGCATTGAAGGGGTGTATAAACTGAAGGGGGGTCTGCACTGAAGGGGGGTCTGTGTAACATTCAGGGGGTCCAGAGCTGCAGGGTTCTGTGTAATGTAAAGGGGTCCAGTGATGCAGGGTGCTGTGTAATGTAAAGGGGTCCATAGGCGCAGGGTGCTGTGTAATGTAAAGGGGTCCAGTGATCCAGGGTTCTGTGTAATGTAAAGGGGTCCAGTGATGCAGGGTGCTGTGTAATGTAAAGGGGTCCAGTGATGCAGGGTGATGTGTAATGTAAAGGGGTTCAGTGATGCAGGGTGCGGTGTAATGTAAAGGGGGCCAGTGATGCAGGGTGCTGTGTAATGTAAAGGGGTCCAGTGATGCAGGGTGCTGTGTAATGTAAAGGGGTCCAGTGATGCAGGGTGCTGTGTAATGATAAGGGGTCCAGTGATGCAGGGTGCTGTGTAATGTAAAGGGGTCCTCTTTGTGTATGTTTAGGTGACCAGGGGGCGAGGGGTGAAGATGGGGGGGGGGGTGCCACAGGATTAGCTTGCACAGGGCGCCTGAACACCTAAGGCCGGCCCTGGCTTCTCTAGCCACTTGCCGACCGTGATATGTATAAAGTGGAACCTCGAATTACGAGCATAATCCGTTCCAGGAGAATGCTTGTAATCCAAAGCACTTGCATATTAAAGCGAGTTTCCCCCCCAAAAAATTTTTACTAGTAATGGCGGCGATCAGAGATTTTTTTCGGTACTGCGACATTATGGCGGACACTTCGGACACTTTTGACACATTTTTGGGACCATTGGCATTTTTATAGCAATCAGTGCTATAAAAATGCATTGGATTACTATAAAAATGTCACTGGCAGTGAAGGGGTTAACACTAGGGGGAAGGGGTTAAGTATGTTCCCTGGGTGTGTTCTAACTGTAGGGGGGGGTGGCCTCACTAGGGGAAATGACTGATCGCTGTTCATACATTGTATGAACAGAAGATCAGCATTCCCCCTCCCCCCCCCGACAGGACCGGGAGCTGTGTGTTTACAAAAAACAGTGTTTTATGTCGGGCTTACCGGTTTTACCAGCGCACACGCGAAACGATCCAACAGTTTACGCGGCTGGCCATAGAGATGAATAGAGACCAAATTGTCTCTGGTCACCTCTATGATCTTGAAGGACCGGAGAAATGTCATGAGGTCACTTCTGCTCTAGGGTGGAAGTAAAAAATGTTTTTATTTACTTTTTTAGTAAAAGATCTATTCTTTAGCTTTTGAATGTACAGTGAGGCATGGACATGGACACAGTGAGGCAAAGTGAGGCACAGTGAGGCATGGGCATAGTGAGGTATGGACACAGTGAGGCATGGGCACAGTGAGGCATGGACACAGTGAGGCATGCACATGGACACAGTGAGGCAAAGTGAGGCATGCAGATGGGCACCCTAGGCTTATACGAGTCAATATGTTTTCCCATTTTTTTTTGTGGTAAAATTAGGTGCCTCGGCTAATATTAGGGTTGGCTTATACTCGGGTATATACGGTACAAGGGTTGTTTACATTCCTTGTAATAAAGATAAATGAATAGGGGGGTGGCGGCCGTGGAAAGAGCAGGGGATGGCTGGCAGCCTTAGGCCTGGGGGGCAAGTCCAGTCAAGTGGCTCATTGAACCGCTAAATCAGCTCACCATGCATGGCCCATCTAGTTTTTCAATGCAACCTCACCAGTGCCTACTAGTGAAGCCAACTTCAGTGCCCATCAATGCAGCCTGATCACTGGGGCAGGTTACATGGGGTGTATGGGGGGGAGATGGGGGTCAGCTAGGGGTGTCAGGGTCTCTCATCTCAGTGATCTCAGCTCAGTAGGTCCTTGCACGCCACGGATCTAATGCTACTGGCCCTGGGGTCAAGTTGCAGCCAGCGCCCAGCCCTGCATCCCGACTCCCTGGCATGCCCTGCCTCTGCCTGCTTCCAATAATCCAATCCCAGGGAGTTGTAGTTTCCTCTGCGCTGCTCTGTTTTCCACCCACCGGGAGCTTTAAGCCTGGACTGCAACTCCTGGAATGCAACAGCTAGTGGTCGGCCCGACTTCCAAGACCAGAATAAAAAATAAAATGGTAGCGGGCATTTTGAACATAAGTTAGAGCGGCCTGGGAGGCAATTGCCACCCTGCCCCCCGGCCCAGCCCTCCCCTGGGAAAGAGCATGGGGGGGGGTGGCCGTGGATAGGGGGGGCGGCCCTAATGTACGGGTCGTCACTGACCCCAGTAATAGGGGAAAAAAATCAGCTGCAGGCAATACTGGTGACGGGTCCTTTGCCCCCTTTTTTTGGGCACACCTTTCACAGTTCAGCTCCTTTTTTAAAACAAATAAACAAAATGGTGCGTCAAACATCGAAGTTTCCTTTTAAGGGCTAAAAATGTGTTTCTCTGCTTTAGAAATCCTCCAAACCTTTTGGCACGACCTGCAATGCCATCCCACCTTTGAACGCCCCGTTATAATATGGAGCTGAAGACTTGCAAACACTCATCACCTCCCATGCCCTGGCACATGCCAGCGATCGCTCCACCACTTTACCATGGCCAAGTCTTTGCTGCTTCTCAGGATTGCACTCACAGCTTTGAGCTGGGCCGAGATAAGAGAACTCGTTTGTAGCACTTTAATTTTCCTATACATTCTTCTATCAGCTATGAAACAAAACACAAAGTGATACTTTCCCCCCTTCGGGCCGAAGGGTTCCCTGCCAGAGAGGGACATAGAAAAATCCCCAGGCCAAGGCAAGTTCCACATGACACCTAGATGATTGGTAGGAACCAGCAAAGCAATTTTCACTAAATTGAGGTTGCCAAGCGAAATTTTCTTAAATACATTTTTTAGAAAGGCATTTTTTAAGGTCTGCTTGGATTTAACCCCTTCCTTACCGGACCATAATAATATGACGCAGGAACCCCTCCCTCTGGATGGACGTCATATGCCTGGACAGGAAGGGGGTGGAAGCAGGGCCGGCCTTTGGGGTGTGCGAGCTGTGCGGCCGCACAGGGCGCCGTGGGCAACAGGGGCGCCGTGCGGCCATCACGGCTCACAGAATGTGAGTCGCAGTCAGTTTCTCACATGCAAATTGACGCCCGCCCACCCGCCATCCCATTCCGTCCGCTCCACTGAGCTGGCAAAGTGCTGCCAGTGTTGCCAACCGTCCGTGAAATTCCGTAAAAAGATGATCGCGAGCCAACCATGCAACTGCGCATGCGCCGTCCAGAAGCTGGCTTTGTTTCAGGAAAGCTTGTATGCGCTCGGCCGGGCGGCGCATGCGCAGTAACGTAATGGCTCCGCCCGGCGCCATTTTTGAATAGACGATCGGTACAGTGTCTTGTGTAGTGCACTCGCCATAGGAGGACTCTACCAAGCAGGGGTGAGGAGGAAGGGAGTAAAACTGGGGGGGGGGTATGAAGTGAGAGGAGGACTGCGCTGGGACTGGGAGCCTGGAGGGTGAAGCGGGCATGGCATGCAGGGGAGGGACAGAGACCGATGTGCTCTGTCCACAGTCCACCATCATATAACTTCTCCTCCACATCATCAGCATGCTGTGTCCTCCTCCTGTTCCCCTTTCACCTCTCCACAGGTCAGAGCTGCCCTGATGGTGGACAGAGTAGGAGGCGACTGTAAGGGGACACTATCGTATCCGAAGCCTCTGTCTGGATGTTGGGGCATTTTGGTGGGCGTGATTTTTTTTGTGGGGGGGGGGGCAGCATTTCACTCTTGGTACCAGGCAACACATTGTCTTGGGGGCGAGGGGTGAAGATGGGGGGGGCGTCACAGGATTAGCTCGCACAGGGCACCTGAACATCTAAGGCCGGCCCTGGGTGGAAGTGCCCGCAAAGCAAGTGGTTAATAAAAGATTCTAACACAGTAAGACAAAGGTTTAGCGAACATGTGCCGTGTGTGGACTACACCGAGGTTTCCACCTGAAGTTGTTGTTTCAAAAAAACCCAAAAAATGAGCGGGGCGCAAAAACATGTCCGCCGTTTCCCAGCAGCTGGCCGCAGAAACAGAAGGTCTCACCCGTTCTAAATACCATTCTCTCTGCTTGTTTTTGTTTTACACTTTTGGCCTCTGGAAATGTTTCAAAAAAGGTTTCCATGTAAAACTAGCTGGATATGACTTTTTTTTTTTTTTTTCTCTCGAGTGTATTTTTCCACGTGGGAAGCAGAACGTGAAGTCTTAGAATTCTCACCGATTAACGAAAAAATTCAGGTTCAGGACAAACCGCACACACCTACGTATAGGGGACCCCTTCCTGTGGAAGGGACATTGTAGGCAGCGCCGGGGGAAGGTCTTCTAGAGCCAAAGGCAACCATACCAATGCCCTTCCAAGATGCATGAGCATTATGTGTCAGCAAAGCAACCCCCCAAAATCAAAACTAATCTGTCTGTTCCCCTCTAAGCATAAATCCCCCTACTCTCAGTTCCAGCACAAATGCCCCCCCCCCTAAAATCATCCCTCCTAGCACAAATCCTCTATCCTTCGAATCCTTCAAATTTCCTCTCTGAGTGCACCCCCCCCCCCACGCCAAATCCCTGCTCCCAGCACAAACCACCCCCCCCCCCATTCCCCAAAAAAAGAAAAGTTCCCCTCCTAGCACAAATCCTCTACCCTTCGAATCCTTAAAATTTCCTCTCCGGGTGCACAACCCCCCCCCCCCACGCCAAATCCCTACTTCCAGCACAAACCACCCCCATCCCCCAAAAACATAAAAATTCCCCATTCCCCTCCTAGCACAAGTCACCCCCATTCATCCCTACTAGCACAACCCCCCCCCCCCCAATTCATCCCTACTAGTACAAATCCCATCCAAAAAAAAAATATCCCAGTGGCTGCGTTTGATGGCACAGTGGGAGCATTTGATGGGCACAGTGGCAGCAATTGATGGGCACAGTGGCAGCATTTGATGGGCACAGTGGCAGAAATTGATGGGCACAGTGGCAGCGTTTGATGGGCACAGTGGCAGTGTTTGATGGCACAGTGGAAGTATTTGATGGCACAGTGGCTGCAATTGATGAGCACAGTGACTGTGTTTGATGGGCACAGTTACAGTGGCTGCAATTGATGGGCACAGTGGCTGCAATTGATGGGCACAGTGGCTGTGTTTGATGGCACAGTGGCTGCGTTTGATGGCACAGTGGCGGTATTTGATGGCACAGTGGCGGTATTTGATGGCACAGTGGCTGCGTTTGATGGCACAGTGGCTGCGTTTGATGGCACAGTGGCTGCGTTTGATGGCACAGTGGCTGCGTTTGATGGCACAGTGGCAGTGTTTGATGGCACAGTGACGGTATTTGATGGCACAGTGGCTGCGTTTGATGGCACAGTGGCTGTATTTGATGGCTCAGTGGCGGTATTTGATGGCACAGTGGCTGCGTTTGATGGCACAGTGGCTGTATTTGATGGCACAGTGGCTGCAATTGATGAGCACAGTGGCTGCGTTTGATGGGCACAGTTACAGTGGCTGCAATTGATGGGCACAGTGGCTGCGTTTGATGGCACAGTGGCAGTATTTGATGGCACAGTGGCGGTATTTGATGGCACAGAGGCTGCAATTGATGTTTATTTTGTTTTCGAATTTTTCAATTTGGAGCACCAGCCGCCACTGGGAGATGCCCACAAAAACATGGTGGGTGAGAGTGGTGGGGTCTTTTGAGGGCGCATAAAAGAAACAAAATCTTCAAACTTAAACAATTCCTTTATGGGTCTATACAGCAATAAGTCAACTTGGCTAGCCTTGGCCAGTTACGAAGACCTACCACATAGACCACGTTTTTTACTTAAGCCTGGCATGAAAAGGGTGTGACAATAATTATAATAAAAGAACGCACATGAAAGCTCCTTCATTCTCCCACCAGTGTGGGCCCTTTTTTTTTTTTTAGCAATCCCTCTTTCTACTGGCAGACATTCAGTCCCAGGCGACATAATGCTCTATCCTTGAAGGCCATTTGGAGGGTTCACTGATACGTGTGGGAAAGCAGCGGCCATCTTGGCTACACCTGTTTTGAGGGCAGCCGGCCTCGCTCCCTCCTCCCGTCTCCTGGCATTCCCTTTGTTCACCTTATTTTGTTTCAGTAGCCACAGAATAATAGCTTGGCAGCTTCCATTCAGATCTGAAATAATGCCCAGAAAAAAAAAGAAGAAGAAGAGAAGAGAGCGTCAGTTCCCTCCTTTCGGAGAAGCGGGACCACTGGAACCCTTCAATAGCCTTCTTTTTTTTTTTTGAGACCAAGCAAGGTCACAAAATGTCACCTACGTTCCACCGAGCTTCCTGAAGCTCCGAGTTGTGTCATCACAGCGGCAAACACCTTCGGAATCAGGTGACTTCGGGGGACCAGACAATGGGCATTCCCAGTCCTGGAGGTTTACGTTTCACTTGCGTTGGGACTTTGGGAGACGGGCCTTCTAAAGTTTCCCCCGCCGATTCAAACCTCCTGAATATGAAGGACAAAGGCGAAACCCCCAAAGCGTCCCCGGACAAAATACGCGATTAAAACATTGTAGCTTTGCGCGGCTTTATCTGGTATCTGAACGCAAAGGGGGAGGGGGACGGGGGGACCACAAAGGAGTTTAATTTTTGTTGGTGGGATTAGAGGAGTATTCACTCTTTGCAGAAGAAGGTAAAGGCAACAGACACTCGATCGGTTCCTCACAAAGGCTCTGGAGGAGAGTCTATGATCTCAATCTTCTCAGCCTGGTGTAGAATGACTGGAGCTGTTACTGCTGTGCCAGGTTCAGACTGATTGTCCCAATGATGTCATATGTTTCAATGACAATGGCTGCACCACTCATTATACCAGACCCCTGTAGAATAAAATACTTTTTTTCTTGTTAAGTAAAGTCGTGCTCAAAGGTTTGCCTCCTCTGGCAGAAACAGCGACAGTACACACACCAGGTAGCTTTAGGTGCACACTGCAGAGGACACAGGCAGTACACACACCAGGTAGCTTTAGGTGCACACTGCAGAGGACACAGGCAGTACACACACCACGTAGCTTTAGGTGCACACTGCAGAGGACACGGGCAGTACACACCACGTAGCTTTAGGTGCACACTGCAGAGGACATGGGCAGTTCACACCACGTAGCTTTAGGTGCACACTGCAGAGGACACAGGCAGTACACACACCACGTAGCTTTAGGTGCACACTGCAGAGGACACGGGCAGTACACACCACGTAGCTTTAGGTGCACACTGCAGAGGACATGGGCAGTTCACACCACGTAGCTTTAGGTGCACACTGCAGAGGACACAGGCAGTACACACCACGTAGCATTAGGTGCACACTGCAGAGGACATGGGCAGTTCACACCACGTAGCTTTAGGTGCACACTGCAGAGGACACAGGCAGTACACACCACGTAGCTTTAGGTGCACACTGCAGAGGACACGGGCAGTACACACCACGTAGCTTTAGGTGCACACTGCAGAGGACACGGGCAGTACACACCACGTAGCTTTAGGTGCACACTGCAGAGGACACGGGCAGTACACACCACGTAGCTTTAGGTGCACACTGCAGAGGACACAGGCAGTACACACACCACGTAGCTTTAGGTGCACAGTGCAGAGGACACAGGCAGTACACACCACGTAGCTTTAGGTGCAGAGGACACAGGCAGTACACACCACGTAGCTTTAGGTGCACACTGCAGAGGACACGGGCAGTACACACACCAGGTAGCTTTAGGTGCACACTGCAGAGGACACGGGCAGTACACACACCACGTAGCTTTAGGTGCACACTGCAGAGGACACAGGCAGTACACACCACGTAGCTTTAGGTGCACACTACAGAGGACACAGGCAGTACACACACCACGTAGCTTTAGGTGCACACTACAGAGGACACAGGCAGTACACACCACGTAGCTTTAGGTGCACACTGCAGAGGACACAGGCAGTACACACACCACGTAGCTTTAGGTGCACACTGCAGAGGACACAGGCAGTACACACACCACGTAGCTTTAGGTGCACACTGCAGAGGACATGGGCAGTTCACACCACGTAGCTTTAGGTGCACACTGCAGAGGACACGGGCAGTACACACCACGTGAGAATACTGCAGCTAGCACAATCACCTGCCTGCCAGTAAATTAGGAAGTGCGGATCTAGCTAAACTATACAGTATATTAATATATATACAACACCTGGGATGCATATATATCCGCTACACACTGTAACTTTAACTGACTAGCCTGCCTGCTATATCTACTTAGAAAAAAAAGACACTCTCTCTGTCTTCTCTCTCTCTCTGTCTTCTCTCTTTTAACCACCGCAACACACTACACAAGGCCAACCTGCAGGCGGCCTTTTATAGTGTGGGGTGTGTACTAAACCCCCTGAGAATGTTCCTTACATTGGTGATCAGTGAGAAGAATGTCCCTTACATTGGTGATCAGTGGGAAGAATGTCCCTTACATTGGTGATCAGTGGGAAGAATGTCCCTTACATTGGTGATCAGTGAGAAGAATGTCCCTTACATTGGTGATCAGTGAGAAGAATGTCCCTTACATTGGTGATCAGTGAGAAGAATGTCCCTTACATTGGTGATCAGTGAGAAGAATGTCCCTTACATTGGTGATCAGTGGGAAGAATGTCCCTTACATTGGTGATCAGTGAGAAGAATGTCCCTTACATTGGTGATCAGTGAGAAGAATGTCCCTTACATTGGTGATCAGTGGGAAGAATGTCCCTTACATTGGTGATCAGTGAGAAGAATGTCCCTTACATTGGTGATCAGTGGGACGAATGTCCCTTACATTGGTGATCAGTGGGAAGAATGTCCCTTACATTGGTGATCAGTGGGAAGAATGTCCCTTACATTGGTGATCAGTGAGAAGAATGTTCCTTACATTGGTGATCAGTGAGAAGAATGTCCCTTACATTGGTGATCAGTGAGAAGAATGTCCCTTACATTGGTGATGAGTGAGAAGAATGTCCCTTACATTGGTGATCAGTGGGAAGAATGTTCCTTACATTGGTGATCATTGAGAAGAATGTCCCTTACATTGGTGATCAGTGGGAAGAATGTCCCTTACATTGGTGATCAGTGAGAAGAATGTCCCTTACATTGGTGATGAGTGAGAAGAATATTCCTTACATTGGTGATGAGTGAGAAGAATGTGCCTTACATTGGTGATCAGTGAGAAGAATGTCCCTTACATTGGTGATCAGTGGGAAGAATGTTCCTTACATTGGTGATCAGTGAGAAGAATGTCCCTTACATTGGTGATCAGTGGGAAGAATGTCCCTTACATTGGTGATCAGTGAGAAGAATGTTCCTTACATTGGTGATCAGTGAGAAGAATGTTCCTTACATTGGTGATAAGTGGGAAGAATGTCCCTTACATTGGTGATCAGTGAGAAGAATGTTCCTTACATTGGTGATCAGTGGGAAGAATGTCCCTTACATTGGTGATCAGTGGGAAGAATGTCCCTTACATTGGTGATCAGTGGGAAGAATGTTCCTTACATTGGTGATCAGTGAGAAGAATGTTCCTTACATTGGTGATCAGTGGGAAGAATGTCCCTTACATTGGTGATCAGTGAGAAGAATGTCCCTTACATTGGTGATCAGTGGGAAGAATGTCCCTTACATTGGTGATCAGTGGGAAGAATGTTCCTTACATTGGTGATCAGTGGGAAGAATGTTCCTTACATTGGTGATCAGTGAGAAGAATGTCCCTTACATTGGTGATCAGTGGGAAGAATGTCCCTTACATTGGTGATCAGTGAGAAGAATGTCCCTTACATTGGTGATCAGTGGGAAGAATGTTCCTTACATTGGTGATCAGTGGGAAGAATGTTCCTTACATTGGTGATCAGTGGGAAGAATGTCCCTTACATTGGTGATCAGTGAGAAGAATGTTCCTTACATTGGTGGTCAGTGAGAAGAATGTTCCTTACATTGGTGATCAGTGAGAAGAATGTCCCTTACATTGGTGATCAGTGAGAAGAATGTCCCTTACATTGGTGATCAGTGAGAAGAATGTCCCTTACATTGGTGATCAGTGAGAAGAATGTCCCTTACATTGGTGATCAGTGAGAAGAATGTTCCTTACATTGGTGATCAGTGGGAAGAATGTTCCTTACATTGGTGATCAGTGAGAAGAATGTTCCTTACATTGGTGATCAGTGGGAAGAATGTCCCTTACATTGGTGATCAGTGGGACGAATGTCCCTTACATTGGTGATCAGTGAGAAGAATGTCCCTTACATTGGTGATCAGTGGGAAGAATGTCCCTTACATTGGTGATCAGTGAGAAGAATGTCCCTTACATTGGTGATCAGTGAGAAGAATGTCCCTTACATTGGTGATCAGTGGGAAGAATGTCCCTTACATTGGTGATCAGTGAGAAGAATGTTCCTTATATTGGTGATCAGTAAGAAGAGTGTTCCTTACATTGGTGATCAGTGGGAAGAATGTCCCTTACATTGGTGATCAGTGGGAAGAATGTTCCTTACATTGGTGATCAGTGGGAAGAATGTCCCTTACATTGGTGATCAGTGGGAAGAATGTCCCTTACATTGGTGATCAGTGAGAAGAATGTCCCTTACATTGGTGATCAGTGAGAAGAATGTCCCTTACATTGGTGATCAGTGAGAAGAATGTCCCTTACATTGGTGATCAGTGGGAAGAATGTCCCTTACATTGGTGATCAGTGGGAAGAATGTCCCTTACATTGGTGATCAGTGGGAAGAATGTCCCTTACATTGGTGATCAGTGAGAAGAATGTCCCTTACATTGGTGATCAGTGAGAAGAATGTCCCTTACATTGGTGATCAGTGAGAAGAATGTCCCTTACATTGGTGATCAGTGAGAAGAATGTCCCTTACATTGGTGATCAGTGAGAAGAATGTCCCTTACATTGGTGATCAGTGAGAAGAATGTCCCTTACATTGGTGATCAGTGAGAAGAATGTTCCTTACATTGGTGATCAGTGGGACGAATGTCCCTTACATTGGTGATCAGTGGGAAGAATGTCCCTTACATTGGTGATCAGTGGGAAGAATGTCCCTTACATTGGTGATCAGTGAGAAGAATGTCCCTTACATTGGTGATCAGTGAGAAGAATGTTCCTTACATTGGTGATCAGTGAGAAGAATGTCCCTTACATTGGTGATCAGTGAGAAGAATGTCCCTTACATTGGTGATCAGTGAGAAGAATGTCCCTTACATTGGTGATCAGTGAGAAGAATGTTCCTTACATTGGTGATCAGTGGGACGAATGTCCCTTACATTGGTGATCAGTGGGAAGAATGTTCCTTACATTGGTGATCATTGGGAAGAATGTCCCTTACATTGGTGATCATTGGGAAGAATGTTCCTTACATTGGTGATCAGTGAGAAGAATGTCCCTTACATTGGTGATCAGTGAGAAGAATGTCCCTTACATTGGTGATCAGTGAGAAGAATGTTCCTTACATTGGTGATCAGTGAGAAGAATGTCCCTTACATTGGTGATCAGTGAGAAGAATGTTCCTTACATTGGTGATCAGTGAGAAGAATGTTCCTTACATTGGTGATCAGTGAGAAGAATGTTCCTTACATTGGTGATCATTGGGAAGAATGTCCCTTACA